>NC_134487.1:106435554-106465554 GCF_040206685.1 Ascaphus truei | reverse complement strand
TGCACAAGAACGTATCATAAGACAGTAAATTGCCTAAACTATATTGAAGCAGAAAGTAACTATTACAATAAATGGTTAGAAAACATACCCTTTGGAGAAACTGAGAAGGGTAAAATTGAATTGCTCAGAACCTCATATCTTTGAGGAACAAGCGTTGTTATAGTGGACAAATTGAGATCAAAATCACACAATTCTAATATTTTAGAAGATGCATATTCAAAAACGACAAAATTAAATAGAAAGGATTTATTGAAATTCCATCTATCCCTAGAGTTATTTTCACAAAAGCAACTTCACTTTAAGGAACCCAGTTGTCTAAATCTAGTATAGATCATAAGACAAATTCATTTCTAAATCTAAAAGGATTTTACAAATGCTTAAAGTGCAAAATGTGTAAACATAAACCCACAAGAGGTTAAGCAAGTCAAGAGGTTCTCTTCAACTTACACCAAAAAAGAATTAATCATTAATAGGTTCATCAGTTGTGATTCAGTTAATACAGTATATCTTATCACATGTCCGTGTGACAAGCAATATATGTGTCGTACAACCCACAAGCTTACACTTAGATTTGCGGAACATATTACCAATATCCAGAAGGGTTTTATGCAACATAGTCTTTCAAGACACTTTAAAGAGTACCATGGGTCAAAATCCAGTAGTAATAAAATGTATTGCATTGACATGTTGGAGCCGAACTGGAGAGGGGGAGATATGGTGAACCGAATCTCTAAGTTAGAGACCAAATGAATTCACACAATGAAAACTTTAGTGCCATTTGGACGTAATGTTGATATTGATTTGGGAGATTTTCTCCAAAATTAAACGTAATCTACTAATATGGTTTCACAAAGCTCTCCCTTCCATTATGTTATATGTGGTCATTGTTCAATTTAATAAGTCAATATTTTACTTTTATTACATTATGTATGTTTTGGTATTTTTATCAGCTATTTACGTGTTGATATTTTTTTTTCTATGTGTATGGATTATTTATTGTTTTTCTAAAAAAAAATTGTTTTATTATATTTTATTGTTTTCACTTTATTCTTAAAATATCCATTATATTGTATCGTTATAACATCATATGATGAGCTGTATGCATATGTATATTTCTCCCTGTATATAGCTCGTATTTTTTCTCTGAGGTGTCCTGATTGGTTGTTATATAACATTTTAATTAGATGAACAATCTTCCTATCAACCAACCTGAGCACAGACACAGGTATAAATATAAGGTATTAATTTATATCATTAAACCCCTGATGAAGTCTACATAAGACGAAACGCGTAGGGTTTTGAGCATATATACTTGTTCTATGTATATGCTATTCATTGAATCTACCCTTTCAATGCGCGTTATAAGGAATTTGGAGAGTTTGCAGTGTGTTTTTTTGCCATATCTCTTTATTCCCTACTCCACCCATTCGGTGATTGAGGCTCCCCTCAGTGCCGTGACTTTCTGTGCAGCTGGGAGTCAGAGTGGAGGGAGCGGTGTTCAGTGGAACACCTGAGGAGAAGTGGTGTACTCTCTGTTTGGTGTGCAGATGGGCCACTGTATATTGGAGAGCTGTCGGAGGTCTGTTGTCCAGTGAAGTGATAGCATCACTATACCAAGGAGCCAAGGGGTGCAGTGCTTGGCAGAACATCTGAGGAGAGCCGGTGCGCCTGCAGTCCGGTGTGCGGGCAGGCTGCCCTGTGTCGGTGTACGTGGGAGTTCTGTGGCAAAGTGAGGTGATCCATTTTGATCCTGGACACCAGAGAGATGCCGGTACAGGACTCACTGTGAGTGGACAACTTGGCAGACAACCCGAGATGTTGAAGTGCCAAGACCGGCATATACAGAGGACCTGATGCCATCTGTCCTACCAGCGTGAAGGTCCTACTATTTCCAGTGAGATGCAATCATCCACATCCCGAGGCGACGGTCATTATTGTATCCAGCGAAAGGTCACTGATACCTCGGATATTCATAGGCTTTGGGACTCTAAGTCAGAGGTAATTAATCAGTGGGATACTATTATAGAGATACAGAGAAGAAAACAGAGACACTATATGCTGCTGAATCTCTTTCAGTATTACAGTATACCATTGACTCTTTTATTATTACACTCTTTCCAATTTCAGTGATTTGATATTCTTTATTGCTTTTTGCGATTAGTTCAGGACATTATATGATCTCTATCCACACTTTACATTACATTGCCTATTAAGGTTTTTTGAACCACGTGTATATACTTTTTCTTATTGTGCCCAATGCATTTCCCCCCTCTCCCTCTCTCTCCCCCTCTCCCTCTCCATTTGTCACATTTAAGCAGAATGTTAGGAACTGAAAATAACTTCGCTTCAGACCCGACCTATTTTTTGACACAAGCAAAAGGAGAAAAAGTGACAAACAATAAAAATTTCATACATTATATTATAATATGTGCGTCCTGTAACTTCCCCGTAATGCCTTCTTTGAACACTCCCCAAAGTGCATACAGCTCCTTGGGCAAAACTGGAGCAAAGTAACTTGATATACTAATAGTCAAGATAAAAAGTATGCTATTTGCATCAGTTTTGCCAAAATTGCCTTCCCCTTTTTTATACCAATATGTAACCAGGTACCATGCATAACTACAGCACAAATCCACTGTTTGCATGGTCCAATTTGTATCTAAAGAAAGACAATTATTTAGCAATGTTCCAATATAATCAGGTCAATGTTGGCATTGTTTATCTGAACATACAGTAAATGAAATAACCGCAATGTGGGGTTGAATAATCCCAGTGAAAAACAGAAGTAATTACGCCTCCTACTTTTTAAAATTGTAATTTATTTATTCTCAAACTCAGCCAATAGTTTGATCACCATTTTTCCTTTTGCAGTAGCATACTCTTTCCTCTGTAGCTCTAAATATGCTGGTTGCCTGTTTAATCTCCATCTGATACCATGTGTGCCGAGCCACAAAATAAACATTAAAAAGTATTGGAAAACTCTGCTTTCTATCTCTTTTGTTGCCAGAGAGGCAAGCAGCGCATTACCCTGCATTAGCAATGTGTTCCTGGCCTCTAGGCATCAAAGGGTTTAATAACAGATTGTGCATGCCAGTTGTGCACTGCTCTCTGGGAGAGATTTGGCATTACTCCAGTTTAAATGTATTTTGCAACTATAATTTGAGTACTCTGCATTCTAGGAAATATATATATATATATATATATATATATATATATATATATATATATATTATATATATATGTAGCCCCGAGGTGAATTTTCACTTTCTGGCCCCCCTCCGTGAAGGCCGTGTGGTAGCGGGTGCCGCCGGAGGCTGCGACGGACCCGCCGGCACTTCGCGAGGGTGGGGGCCAGAGCAGGGAGCAGCGCGAGTTGTTGCGGCGCAGGCCGGTTGCCGGGGTCGCGATCGGGCCGTCGCTAGGGCCGCGATCGCGTTGCCACCGGCTCGGCGGCTGGAGGAGAGTGCGCCGCCATTGCACGTTAGTTCGCGCATGCGCAGTAGGTGGCCAGCGCAGGGAAGGCTTCAGACAGGTCGCGCATGCGCAGGTAGGATCCCCAGAGCTAGGGAGAGATCGCGCGAGGGCAGGCATGAGGAGAGAGAGAGGTCAGGTGCTCCCTTGCGGCCAATAGGGCTGGAGGAAGCTCAGCCCGGGAAGATAGATACATTTCCCGGGCTTTGGACAGTGAGTCTGCACGAGGAGTAGGAAGGAGTAGGAAGGGTGCAGGGAGCGCGTGGCTCCTGCATCAGGTAAGGGTTCTCCTTAGATCCCCAGGCAGGCCCCAATTCCCGGTAAGGGCAGGGGGTAACTGAAGAGGGACGGCCATAGCTAGGGAGGTGACCCTTAGGTGTGGAAGGTGCAGTTTGGCAGTGCCACAGCGGATAGGGCTGTGGGCACTGGCAAAGAGGCACAGTGTGCAAGCAGTGGAATTGCTGCGGGATCCAGGTGGCTGTGTGTGATTGCAGCTGTCTGTGTGTGTTGTCGCTGCATGTGCTGGGTGCAGTGCGTGCAGTGTGTGTGAAGCGTGTGTGGATCCCTGCAGGCTGACAGTGTGAGCGGTGTGTCAGCTGCAGGTGCTTTAGGAGTAGCTAGTTAATAGCTAGTTGTTAGTTACAGATAGGACTGGGTAGCTAGGGGAAGGGGGGCAGGTTATGGTTCCACAGGCCCTAGGAGTTTTCCCCAAGCCACCCCAGGTTGCGGTTCCTCAGGGACAGGTCCTAGGTTAGGGTTGCTGTCACTCTAGAAGTAGTTGTGATAGAAAGCGAAAAGCTGCGGTTGCTGTTCCCATGCGGTTGGTGTTGCCGTGATCCGGTTGGAGTTCCCGGGAAGCGGTGGGACCCTCGTTGGGGTCCACGGCGGAAGTACCTGAATAAGGATCAGACGGACGTCTGACCCTTTGAGAAGTGTGTGGCGGTCCCGAGCATCGGAGTGCTCGGAAGGTACCTCTGAAATATAAGTGCACCAACTGGGCCCTAGCTTAATTTAGTGACTGCGCAGTCACCCACGACCTTTCGTTGGAATACGGGACATTTGGGTGTGGGGGATCACAGGACACTGGGTGGGAACACCAGACATTGGGCTGAGGGGATGCGGGTAGAGCATCAGGTGATGTTATGTTATGTAATGAGTTATATGTGTGTGTTAAGTAAAGTGTTAGTTATTGGTTTATCGTATACGTGTGTTATTGTATTTCTTACCCAGGGCTATCTTTCATAACGGGGGATCCTGGGTAAGTGGAGGCGCTGCACCAGGTAATGGTAAGGGTTTCCCCAGGCTCCCAGCTAGCGGAGGCTCAGATCTCCTGGAGCCACAGGTGTTATGCAGTACCAGTAACCCTTTAGGAGCAGGTGTGTTGCAGGGAAAGGGACCGGTTAGACCACGAGGGGCCAATGTGAGATTGGGTGGGTCGGCCGGTTCACAAAAAGGGTTACATATATATATATATATATATATATATATATATCTCATTTTTCCTATTAATTCAACCTTTTGTACATATTTTGGATAGTTAATTTAGCAACAATGCGCACACAATATATCACTTGTGTGGCACAAATATAGTGCAACTATAAGTGTCATGCCTTTTTTAAGGTACTTATAGCAGTGACCAGATTTTCAGAAGTAGAAAGCGGACATATTAAACAAAAATGTATTAAACAAATGACATCACTTAAAAATAAATATCATAGTGGTATTTGTCTAATAGCATCCCCATTATTCTGTATTATTGATTTATTTCAGTGTCCTCCCATAACTTAAACTCAAGTGTAGCAAAATCACGGTTTGGTTTATATTACTAAATGGTTTAATTAGAGCTTAACACAAGAGAGTCAAGATAAATGCAACTTGGGATGCCCCAAATACATGGGGACAAAAGCAACAAACAGAAATGAATGCGGGTGCTGCAGGCAGAAAGAACCTACTCAGGGTTACTGCATATAGAACAAAATAGTAGCCGAGCACACCAAGTCAAAATGCAATATATTACAAAAAGATCATTTAATTGACTGATCAAACCATCCGACGTTTCGGTGAACAAACACCTTCATCAGGGATGCAAATACAGAAACACACAGACCCTTATAAACCTTCCAGGTGACCCCACACCGACAAAAAGCCCACCCGCCTCCCTCCAGCTCATCCAATCCGACGTTACTCCAACAAACGCCGCCCGCCCAACAGATGCAGAGGACTTCCTGATAATGTCATGACGTGAATGTCATGATTCAGCACCATCTAACCCAGGGATACACTTGGTATTGCTTCAAGAAACTTCTACACGTCAGGAAAGCATTACGACTCCATGGCAGGTATCAAGACGCTCCAGGGAATAGATAGCACAAGCAGGTTCTTGAGATAGAAGTGCGGACAAGCAACATAAGGGAGGGGAGTAGCTACGCCAATGAGATCCAGGCTCGGCGCTCAGTAGCAAATGACAGCACAACACTGTAAAAGAGAAAACAGTAAATAAAACATATACTGATGTGAGACAACAGAACATCCATCTCACGGTCCAACAAGATGACGTAGAGAACTCACAATAAAGAATCATGTTACCCAATAAGGCAATACAGATTGTGGTATAATACACATATGAAAGGCCAGTCAATACCATAAGACTGACTAATCTATAGGTACATAACCAACATACACAGAATGCTGGTAAACGAAAAGGGGATAATACAATGCAGGGCAACATAGCATGTTTATCAAAATAACAACAAAAAAATATTAGAAAAAATATTTAAGAAAAAATATATATATAAAAAGAGCCAGAAAAAAAGAAAGAAAAAAAATGATAAAAAAAAGAAAATAAGAAAATTAACCAAATTTCTTTTTTTTTTAAAGTATACTTGTTCTAAACAGTTTAAAGAAAACATGATAACTCAAAGTCATCATTTAGTCCTGTTGGTTTGAGACTTTTTAAAGAGAAAGTCCAAAAAGCCTCAAGTTGTAAAAGTAGTCTGTCAATATCCCCCCCTCTGCCAAATCGGAGATAGATGTTCAATGCCCATGTTTAAGCAGTGTAGTGTTATCTTCTCCCCTTTTGATATTGCTGCGATGCTCTATAAATCTGGTCTTCAGTGGTCGTGTGGTCTTTCCCACATAGAAAAGACCACACGGGCATTTCAAATAGTAATTAACTTGTGTTGTTTCACAGGTAATACATTGGTTAACTTTAATTTTTTACCGCTGATAGGGTGGTGAAAGGAAACTTCAACGATCATAGAGTTGCAGACTGAGCAGCCCCTACATTTATAGCACCCTGTTTTTTTTATGGCTTAGGAAATGCCCAATCGCATATTTTTCTGGATCATGTGTTTTGACTAATGAGTCACCTAGATTCCGTCTGTTTCTTGTCCGCACTTCTATCTCAAGAACATGCTTGTGCTATCTATTCCCTGGAGCATCCTGATTGTCTAGTAGCTGCCATGGAGTCGTAATGCTTTCCTGATGTGTAGGAGTTTCTTGAAGCAATACCCAGTGTACCCCTGGGTTAGATGGCGCTGCCTCATGACGTTCACGTCATGACATTACCAGGAAGTCCTCTGCATCTGTTTGGCGGGAGTTGTTTGTTGGAGTAACGTCGAAATTGGACGAGCTGGAGGGAGGTGGGTGTTTTGTGGGTATGGGGTCACCTGGAAGGTTTATAAGGGTCTGTGTGTTTCTGTATTTGCATCCCTGATTAAGGTGTTTGCTCACCGAAACGTCGGATGGTTTGATCAGTCAATTAAATGATCTTTTTGCAATATATTGCATTTTGACTTGGTGTGCTCGGCTACTACAGTATTTTGTTTTTTTTAGAGCTTACCAATGTATTTAAAATGTTTACTCTTTGACATGATCGATCACATAAAACCATGCAGTGCCTACTTTTACGGGTTTAAGAGTTTTAAGGGAGTCCAAACAGGGAAAAGCTAAAAAAAAAAGGGACCTTTGCACGACTTTGCAAAAAATTACGGGATACGGGGACATTTAATGAAAATCTGTGACTGTCACAGCTAAACTGAGACTTATGGTCACCCTTGGTCCTGCCCGTAGAAATTGCTTTTACTTTCCCCTTTTATCCTTATCTAATAATACATTACTATGAAGTGAAGTAGTGTTGTGTGTGTGTGTAATATAATATATATGTATATATATATATATATATATATATATATATATATATATATATATATATACACTACCGACACACTTTATTATTATTAGTGTGGCCGGTACCGCAAGCCGGGAGATTTCCCGGCTTGCTAGTGGCCGCCCCTCGGCGTGCCGCGCGTCATAGACGCGCGGTCACGCGTCTTCGGGAGCCCTGGGAGTCCCGCGGGAGCCAGAGGGAGCCCTGGTGTCCCACGATCGCGGGACGGCGGCAGGGGGTTCCGGGGGACCCGGCGGACCCGGCAGCGGTAGGGAGAGCGCCCCGATCGGAGGGCGCTCTTCCGCTGCTTCGGCGCGCGCCCGTCACCCTCGGGCGCGCGCCAGGCTACTGCTGCGGCCAAGAACGGGCAAATGCTCGAATAAACTTGGCCGCAGCAGTATATATATATATATATATAACAGTGTTTCCCCCACCCATTACAGGGTGTGTGGTGCATATACCTGCTGGCAACAGGAGGGCTGAGTCATCCAACGATGGTAGTGGGGACACAGGAACATGAACCATGTATAGGAGAAATTGGAGCACTGCTACACCAGTTACAAAAAATTATGAATTGCAAGAGAGTGTGTTGTCACAGTGAGATTATGGCAGGCTGTATAAGGTCACATAAATATATATAACAGATGATATATATTTATCACTGGGTCTGAACTGAAACGAGTCTTAGATATAATAAAGTATATTTATTCCTTTGGATAGGTGAACACACGAATAATACAGTAACAGACAAGAAGTACACTTACTTTGGGGTTGGGGAATGAGAAGTATATAGCATAGCAATTCTCTCGCAATCAGGTAGCCATCAGATGATAAATTGAAGACCAAGGATACAGGGTGAACATCAGTTTATAAACCTTTTGTGCCCTATCCTTAACCTTGAGTACCGTGGATTGGTTTTCAATTAACTCCAGCCAGTGGTTAACGTGGGAACACTTTTTGACCCATGCCCCCCGGCCAGTTGGGATATGCGCAGTAGAGCTCGGGGGTCCCATTTCTATAACCCCTCCTCTATATCAGGAATGCCAGCTAGTCTACCAAATGGAGTACAGGGCAGGAAATCCTTTGTTGTGAGGTGTGAAATGGAACACTTGAAGACTACTCTGGTTTGAGGAGTCTCCACCCTCATGCAAACAGTGGAGGTGACAAAATCCTTTGAAACATACTCAGGTCCTAGACATGGGGTCGCCTTTCTGGCCATATGCTACTCTGGTATGCAAAGGAATTTCCTCTGAGTTTTACCCATATCTTGGAATACAGTATGTTGGATAAAACATGAACATATTAAAATATCCGGTTCCTTTGGGTCCAGCAGGTCCAAACTTCCCAGTTCTCAATGCCGGAACTGGGACACCCTATGGTCCAATTTGCGACCTGCTACGACCTGGGAAACCAGAGATACACAAATACACTTAAAACCGTTTTACATTTGAATACACAAAACTCCGCTGTAAATCAAATCACGGTTTTTCACTAAATCCCCATTGAAAACAACGGGTTCCGTCGCCATAGACTCTCAATGGCAAACCGCCGCCATTGGCGGCTATGGGAATCCCCGCCATAGACTTTCAACGGGGCGATGCCGCCGTTGAAGTCAATGGGGGTTTTCCGCCGTAGCCGGTCAATGGGGTTTGGCCGCCATTGAAGTCTATGGGAAAAATCCCGAACTTTCAAGGGGGTCCATACTCCGTCGGGTTGGTCTCAGAAGGTCATGGATGGTTCTGCAGCGATGCCGGAGCAGTGGCTACAGATACCCCAAACCCTGACTCTCTGGACCCTCCGGAACCGGAGCTATGGAATACCAAAATTCAGCTTTTCACACTTAGCCGTTTTCCTGAGCCGGTTCGGCTGCCGCCATTGGAACCTATGGCACGGCCCGCTCTTATGGGTGCGACCCTTATCGGGGGTCCAGGATACGGGGACCCGGTTGTGGTCGAGTGGGGGGAAGTCTAGGAACTAGGGACAGAAAGAATTTTATTCCTAGGGGCCCTAGAACTGTTTATTCCCACGCCACTTGTCGTTGAACTTGACTTGTAAGTGATCAAAGCTCTTCTATTGAAATTGTATCCGCTTTGCGGTTAAGCGGTTTGGACGGCAGCCAACTTGTTCCTGGAAAGCTCTCTCGAGGGTTTCTCCATTGAAGTCAATGAGCCCATTGACTTTCAATGGGAAACCGCCGCTCTCCCTCTCGGACGCCATCTGCTGGACTTCTCAGGAACCGGACTCCCCAGCAAGATTCACCATTAAGAAGCATTGAGCCCTAATGGCGGCCTATGGGAACCTGCAAAATGGTGCCTGAAAAGGCGAGAAAATTACACAAAGGGCTATAATCACTATACCACTATTAACCCTTGTGCTCCCTGATGGATCCCAGTGTGTGTGCTGCAGACCAGATGTTACAATAAAACAGGAAAAAGCAGGGGATCACACATGTACATGTCATTACAGGGGTTAAATCACCATTCTGGGTCTTAGCCCAGTTAACCTTTTGACTCCCGGGGGAGGTCAGGGATGGCCAAATGGGGTGTAACCCCTTTAATCCCGGGCCACCCCCTTTCTCCCTCTACATGTGTCCCATCTGAATAAAAGTTTAATGGATCATAATAAAAAGTACACAAAGGAGCACAGGGCCCCCACCAACGCGTTTCGAGCGTGACGCTCTTTATCAAGGTGCACCTTGATAAAGAGCGTCACGCTCGAAACACGTTGGTGGGGGCCCTGTGCTACTTTGTGTACTTTTTAGTATGATCCATTAAACTTTTAATCAGATGGGACACACTCTCTTGCAATTCATAATTTTTTCTAACTGGTGTAGCAGTGCTCCAATTTCTCCTATACATGGTTCATCTGCTTGCTGAGGAGAACGACGGAGGCACACCCTACTGGAGGAAGAAAATTCCTATTGGAGGAGAATTATTACTCAGAAGACCAGGCTAAATGTGAGTTTATTGCACTTTTGTTCCTATACACCATACGTCAATATTGGTCCACTTCGATGCATAATGTCTGGACACATATAAGTGAGGATTCTTACTGCAGTGTTTGTGGAATTCCGGCCAGCTATTCGAACTATAGTGGATTAGTGGTGTCACATTCAAGTGGAACATTGGTCTACATATATGATATTCAAGGGATATACACCAGATTACTGTCAAAAGAAGTTTTGGACAACTTATGCCCATGTGATTCTATAAATAGAGCATCATACAGGTTTTCTTCATCTTGGGACACAGGGACAGGCTTCTGGGGTTCATACCCCACATATCTCCTAAGCAGTGCAGTGCTTCCATCTGCCATGGACTCAAGGAATTGGCGGTGATCTTTGACGGTACAGCTTATTACCTCCCCCCCAGTAAGGTCACGCACCAGGCAGGAGGTTTATTACAAACGGGAATGGGTTTATTACTACACTCTGTCAGGTCAGCTATCACTGCAGATGATCCCTGGACCGCCTCTACAGGCCAAGGGCACCCGCAGTCATCCTAGCACTTTCCCACCTCCCTAGCAGAGGCAGAGGTATGGTCTACACTCACTCTCCCCCGGAGGGAAGAGCACATGGGAAGGCCCAATCTCAGGCTCCCAGTTGTGTGACCTACCTTCTAAGATGGAAGGAACAACTCCTAACTTTAGGGCGGTCCTGCCTTAAGTACAGCTAGAAGGCGGGCATCCCATTGTCCCAGCTACAACAGGATGTACCACCCCCTGCTGTCACTCAAGTGCAGTACCAAATGGAAGGGGGGAAACCCCATTCCAACTACTGGCAACCTGATAGTACAAGGGTTTACTGACAGCCCATTAGGTAGAATAGTAGCCAGGGGTGGCCCTGCTACACTCTCCCTCTGGTGGATTTCCAAGGACCCCGCTTCGGGCCTGAATTTTCGGGTACCATTGTCAAATGAAACCTTAACAAAAACAAGATAACAGTTCACATGATCATCACATTAATATGCATGACATACAGTTCTCTGTGAAAAAACAGCACATGTCAAGGTATTTCAATATACATTATCTCTAAACAAATACATTACATTTATATTGAAGACCACATCCCATGACTGTCCTGTGCAACATAGGTTCCTCCACAATGGAGAAAGTTCCTATGTTAGGGGGGTGTATCATTCCATGATCCACACTCTCTAAAGCGAGAGCAGAACGATAATCCTGGTAACATACTGGGAACCCACATATCTCTTTTTCCCAGGGCGGTTTGGGCATAGTGAATGGGCCATTACATATTTTGGATACCGGGCCAGAAAAGCAAAAGTCAGAACACCCGGCCACACCAAAGAACTATCTGTCTCAGGGGCCAAGGCCGTATCAGCCACGGCAGTGGCCGCTGGTTTACCGGCCAAATTTTCAGTCATGGATTGGATAAAGGTTACAGTTCCTTTCACCGGACCTATAGCAGTACCCACCAGAGCGGGAATCAAAGGCTTCTCATCCGCCCCAGCGATCACCGTAACAGTGGCTTCATCGCCAGAAGATATCGCGGGATCCGGTTGCAAGTCCAGGACCCGCACCCGAAGGGCAGCGAATCCGGCCGTTGCGTAGGGGTGCTGTCTTTGCTTTTGTCAGCTTCTGCCGAATGGATGTCGGCACCGGAAGATACCTCCATCTGTAACAGAGAATCCCTGGATCGGCTTCTGGACACCTCCACATGGAGTAGTCTCATCCGCCTTTCAGGTCTCACAGTAACTGTTGCAGGACTCCTCCATCTCTTGGACCCATTAGAACTGTTCTGTTCCTCCACAGCGTCGGTCGGCGTATTCAACAGCGATCAAAACACCCCAGAAGACCCTCTGCTACTGGTATGGGAGGAAGAGGGCAGGGACACTTCCACAGGGGAAAGGCTCTGTACCACACATTGGGTGGGGGGATTGACCTTGTGGACACCGGGTGGGTTGAGTGCCCTAGGGCCCCTAGGTACTTTGGGGGACGGTAACTCCATTGAGAGGGGGCGGTGTATTGGAAGGTACAAGGGCAAAGACTGTTGGGTAGGCTGTAACTATATTAGTTGAATATAGTAAAACTGTTCTGCTTTACCAAGTGTATATTCTTATTGTGTCCTGTGACGGGGTCATTCTACACCATAGAATCCCGCACAGGTGGAGGCGCTACCGAGCATCGTTCCAGGATACACCCCAGGCTCCCAGCAGCGGAGGCTCAGGCCTCCTGTGAACCACCAGGTATTGCACCCTACGCACACCATAGCTACACATCTCCCAGGGGGAGAGAGGGGAAGAGAGAGAGGGGGGGGGAGAGGGGAGGGAGAGAGATGGGGGGAAGAGCGGGGGGGAGAGAGAAGAGAGAGGGAGAGGGAGGGAAGGAGAGGGAGTGGGAGAGGGAATAAAAGATCACTTGTGAGCACATTCACATGTCTTAGGCAGGTCTGCATCCCTGCCTTTCACCATTATCACCCAGCATAGTGTTTCCACTGCAGCAAGGGATTCTGGGAAATGACATGCAAATGAGCACACCGTGTCACCTTTTGTCTGTAAAACCATTGTTACATGGAGCCCATATAAGCTAATGCTCGCTGTTAACACAGCTTTAAAAGCACAGCATGGGAATCAGATCCAAAGCCAGAGACACCATTCACAGAATTACCAAAACTATACAGTATGTTCCCCTTTTCTATTTTACATGTTTAAAAAAAAAAAAAAACACTGGATATGATGAACTTCATTACTAGTAGTAATCTTTACAATATCCCTTAAATGAAAGTGCCATCTGGCTAATCACTTTACTGAGTAGATTTGTAAACTATTTCACCAAGACAACCCTTTAGGGGTTGTGCTGCTTTTCTAAGCAGCTTTTCTATGTGCCTTAGAGATTAACTTCTTCGCACAGATTTCCATAAAAGAGGCAAGAGAAGTGAGGGGAGTTTTATTAAAACATGAGGACTGTGTGGGGCTGAGAGTTCTAAAGTTACATGGTAATGCTAATCAGAATCAGTAAATGACCTTCAGCACAATGGCACTTTATTTACATTTTTTTTTTAAGTGATGGGAAAAAAAAGAAAAAACAGCTGTCAGCTCTCAGTTATGTGACTCTTCCACCCAACCCTAGTGCAATTAATCACTCATCCTACAGAGAACAGCCGAATAGCCCCAATATTTTATAGACTTCACTTGTTCTTTGTTCTAAACCAAAGTCATGGATATCTGAAACGCTTTATTGCCCTGTGTGTAAATCTCAGTCTGAATCATTTCAACAGCCTCGGGGTGTATTGACGCAGGATAGCATTTCACACACAGCAGCTTTGATAGGCTGAGAGCTGCTTGCTCACAACAAATCGGAGCCTGGTTGTCAGGCAAACGCATCTATTTTTAGCTGTCTTGCATCCACACAGTCACACGCGCTCACACAGACGCCCAGCGAGGGTTGTAGCAGGATAAATGAATGGCATCTTAAAAAAAAAAACTGGAGACTTCAGTGAATCCTGCTAAAAGCTACACCATTATATTTACAGTTCTACAAATGAGCACGTTCAATATTTACACAGATCATCTCAAATACATCTGGGCCGTAAATTAAGGAACCAAAATATACATTTTATTACCAACCTCAAAAATAATCGTGAAATCAGCATGAATGGCTTTTTCAATGTATTCATGTCTTTTTTTTTTTCTTGGTCTCTTCCTGCAGCACTGGCCAGATAGAACCTTTCCTATATGCACCGAAATTCCTTTTGCATACATTCAGAAACGTATATGCAAACACCCTGTATATTAACTGGGTTGTAGCACAGCAAATAGGATACAAAGGGAGATGCAGCAACGTAAAGAAAGTGTGGTTTGCTTTGACGCATTGCTCCACGCTGCTTCTGCGTCAAAGGTAATGTTTCTTACATGTGGCACAAATTGTGTATTTGGTAGGATTTGGGGATTGGAGAAAATGGCCTCTTTTTTTAAAAAATTCATTAGAAATCAATTCGGTACAATACATACATCGTCATTCCGGGGAATGTTATTCCTGTTGATTTGAAAGGAGCTAATCTCTCTTCGGTCATGAGGATGACATCAACACATCTACTTCAATAAGGGGCTAGGTTTTTTTTTTAGAGTGCTTTCTTTTTTGCTTTTATATGCTTTCTGTGTCTTTCTTGGATTTTTTTTAAGCAATTGCTATATATAATATACATCTAGTATGTACCTCCTGGGGAAAACAAGAGCACACTGCTTTGCATTTATTTAAACTCCCTCGGGTACATTCTTTTATGATCTAATTAGGAGTCCTTCACAACCTGCCATTTATTAAACACGATTAGACTCTTCTGTGCTAGAGGGATCCACAAAAACATTGCAGAGCTTAAGAGATTTGCAAATTCAATGCTGTTTGGACTTGCACATAGTTGGCTTCTGACTGCAACAAAGGCAATGCTTTTTCATAGGATGAACAATGGTTTACATGTTGTTGCAATCTGTACTTGTTTATATTCTTCCTTTAGAAAAAGATATTTCTGATTTTTTGAGCGCAACTAAAACAATGAAATGAGTCAGCAGTGTATTTCTATATTGTATTTCCCAGCATACTCTTACAGATGATTGAGTGCTTTGTTCAACAAAAGAAACCATTTTCTAGGGAAAATAGAACTTTTGAATTTCCTAGAAGGGAATCCAGAATGGCTGGGTGGACCAAAACCTACAGTGCGTGTTAAGAGCCATCGTACAGTACTGTATGTGTGTACTGGCTTTTACAAAGAGAAAAATATGAGTTCAGTGACACGGACGTCTGTGTGATTCTGTACCCAAGAGAAGGCCTCAGGAGGTCGGTAAAAAACAGAAGAGTGAAATCCCACGTGAAACAGTACAGAGAGGTATTTGTATAGAGAAAAGAAAGGTTAAGAAACATATCAGGAAAGCAGGACTATCCAATCAGTTCAGTCAGCATCTGCCTTAAAAGCCCTAGGTCAGGGGTAGCTAACTCCAGTCCCCATGGGCCAGCAACAGGTCAGGTTTTAAGGATATCCCTACTTCAGCACAGGTGGCTCAGTTATTAAATGAGCCACCTGTGCTGAAGCAGTGATATCATTAAAACCTGAACTGTTGGTGACTCGAGGAAGGGAGTTGGCCATCCCTACTCTAGGTGTAGGTAGCATAGGGATTCATAAACAGATTCTCAGTGCTCCCTCACTAGATAAGAACAAAGTTATTTTGATACTTTGTAGGGAATATATTCAACAGGACTTAAATGTTGAAACAATCTTATTTAGAGAACATGTCGGTAACAGTTTTAACATTGATGTGTTAATATCAGGCTGACAACATTACGCATTCCTTAATTGGTTTAGCTTTTCTCTTTTGCTCATATAAAACACAGATCAGACACAAATACATATTGGTAAGAGATGATCTTTAGCATCTAAAATGAGTCACAAAGCATGCATGAATCCTAACTTTATTAGCATACCCACGGTTTACCCAGTACGGAGCCCACAGACACTTTTCTCATCAAGAATATGCTGAGTAGTCTGATTGTTCTACTGCTTGGAAACTGATGAGAGCACAGTAAACACACGTTCCATGTGGGTAGCCTTTCCACACAATTGGATTGGAACTTTTTTTGTGGTGGCACATCCTATTGTAAGTGCTTTTAATGTTTTGTAATGTAGCCTAGGAGATACTTAATTTAAAGCAGCATTACCTTCAAAACCCTACATATGTTGTTGTTCTTTTAAAATAAATCAGTTGTGCTGAATTAGAAAGTATTTACTGATTGGATAGTCCTATTTTCCTGGTTATGTTTCTTATATCCTTTCTTTTCTCTATACAAATACCTCTCTGTACTGTTTCACGTGGGATTTCACTCTTCTGTTTTTTACCGACCTCCTGAGGCCTTCTCTTGGGTACAGAATCCCACAGATGTCTGTGTCACTGAACTCCACCCCCCGCCCACTCTGCCATTTTTAATGAGTTTTAATGTATTAAGCAAGTGCCGCTTGCATGTGCTGCCAGCGCCAATAGAAAACCAGGACAGTGGCCCAAAAAGTCAGGACAGAGGCCTAAAAACCAGGACATCTGGTCACCCTACCTCAAAGGCAAGGAACTGTTGCCTTTATTTTAAAAAAAAATGGCAAGAGCTAATGCCAATTGGATATTACTCTCATTGTTTCTTTATTGGAAAAAAGGTTATTTTGTTATCAAATAACTTCTGTTTCATTACACCTCCTATATGAATTAACACCTCTCTGTTTTTTAAATACATTATATTAGTAGTTATTTAAAGTACTCCTTTATAGCATGATTGTATGGTCACAAGTGTGTCGTGAACTGTGTCTGGGTCCATCAGTAACTAGAATACCCTACACACCCAATGATTTAGAAATAAATAGATTTTTTTTAATATAACACCATGCATAAAGACCTGCTTCACAAAAATATTATTTCAGTCAGGTATGAAATCGGAAGCAATACTAATGCAGGAAGCAGGTGCCTTAAAGTGCAATTGAATATACTGTTCTCTTACTTGTTAGAAACAAACACAAACTCCTTTAAACTTACATACATTTCTCTCTGAATATCAGGTCCCCTGAATATCCAACCTGTGCAAATTAATCAAACCATACAGCATGTTAACATTCCCACCTTAAATTATGACATTAAAGCTCACAGTTTGCAATGAATAATCACTTTTATATAGCATTTATCTCCTTTACATAGAATTTCCAGGCACAGTGACTACCCCAACAAGCTTACAATCTATGGTTGTGATAAAATAAGTGGTAGCAGATAAGGTGTTAACTGCCATTGACTTGAATGGCAGTTAACACAGGATCAAGCTCCGAAAACGTATTATCAGAATTTAGTGAATCTTCCTCAATGTTCTGGTGCCGAAGCACACAGAGATAATGTGACTTGCCCAAGGTCACAAGGAGCTGACACTGGGCTTTGAACTGGGGTCCCTTGCTTCAAAGTCAGCGACTTTGCTCACTATTGAAAAAGGCATATATTAAGTTACATAATAAATTATACATAGAAACAAAATGTATTTTTCTTAATTGGAAATACAGGATCACTCCGTCCAATATCTAATCTGACCTGATACGCCTTATCTTTCTCAACAGGCTCAGTATGAAACGATTTTAATTTGTTGGAGACAAAACTGAGAAATATAACCTAGTTTTAATTTTACTGCTGCAACAGGTGCTACACTCTCGCCTCCTCCACCACCCACCCCCACAGTAATAAAGAATAAAAAAGGCAAAAGATAAGAGTTCCCACATAGCCTGATGCAGAGCTGTTAAGGTTTTCCATTTGCAACTCAGGAATTAAAGGTGGGTAATCATACGATAGCTTCGGAGTATGTCGAATTTACCCCATAAGGTTACAGACTTCACGATATATATATATATATTTATTGCAGCTACAATAAAGTGAATACACTCTGCCATGTAACGCCATCTTTGGCATTACTAATGGTCACTTCATAATTTAACTCCTTCAGTGCTGCTGCAGTCTGCAGAGCATTGCAGAGCACTGAAAGGATTATTATTTATATATAGTTAAGGGGTTATATTTTTAAATTGAGGCCCAGAGGCATAACTGCAGAAAGAACAGTATCGAAAGTACCAAAATGTACCATATTTTTTTAAAGGATAATTTTGGTGATCATGTTTAAGAGTAATAACAGTGTTGATGAAAAAGAATCCCCTTACATATAGCAGTCAGATGTCATACATATTCTACTAGTGGACACAATTGGTCCCGCAGTGATCTACTGCAAGTCTGGTAAGTTTCCCGTGACGCCCTACGTTCCCGACGTACGTTTCACGTGTCCACCACGCTTCATCAGGGGGAGTGACGTCACTCGAAGTGGCGACATCCTACTGCTGGAATCATGAGCAGGCTTGTATCGGCAAAGCAGCACACATGGCTGCTAAAATGTTTGACTTGTACCTAGAAGACTTGGTTACAATATAGGTTATTTGTGCACTAACTGTTACAACTGTGATAGGCTGTGTTACATTGCAGTGTTAATCGTTGTCAGTGAAAACTTGGCATAAGTGGTGACTGTGATCTTTACCTAGGAGACTTGGCTACAATATAGGTTATTTATGCACTATATGTTGCAACTGTGATATACTGTGTTACACTGCAGTGCTAGCCGTTGTCAGTGAAAACTTGGCAGAAGTGGTGAATGTAGGAATCAGGGTATTCTACTGTTTTGCCTTACAGGACATGCAGAGAGAGATAAATTTATCTCCTGATCTTTGATTTATCTATCTACCGATTCCACATAGGAGTGAATTATACCATACTCCTCCACACTACTATGCTCCTAGATATACATTTATAGTATGATTACATATACAGTACCTGGACAATTTTCAGATGTAGTATCATCTCATCAAGCCTGCTCTCTGACTGAATCTATACAATATATGTATTTAACCTGATAATTAGAGATTCGTAACCAGGTAGGATTTTTTGGATGTCACGATATGCTAATACACCAAATAGTCAATTATACTTACCCATTTTGACTTATTCATATCAGCCACAATAGTATGGGGATTTTTAACAATGTATCTGTGTTTTTAACTATCTATGTAGAATTAATAAAGTTTTATTATTTTTGATATCCTCGGTGATTCTGGGAAACTTACCAGACTTGCAGTATATCACTGCGGGACCAATTGTGTCCACTAGTAGAATATGTATGACATCTGAGTGCTATATATAAGGGGATTCTCTTTGATCAATCTTTTGATCAACACTGTTATTACTGTATTAATACCCTTTTTAGCACCTGTCATTTACCTTTGCAAGTAAAAAAATATATGGTGATTGCGGTCTCACTCACGTATCCCATGTTTAAGAGTACCCATAAAAATTATTGACAATAATATTTTCCCAATACAAAAAACCATTGGAGTAATTTAAAATGATCTGATCTTGATGTATAACGGAAAGTAACATTTGTCCAGAAAACTCTTTCTGTAACCAGGTACCGTAAATTGAACAGTAATCAAGCTACCATAAATTGAACATACGCAGTAAAACTTCTCTGCATTATCCTGTTTAGCCCAGAATTTATAAAAAAAATATATATATATATATATTGATATTTTT
This sequence comes from Ascaphus truei, assembly GCF_040206685.1. Taxonomy (NCBI): domain Eukaryota; kingdom Metazoa; phylum Chordata; class Amphibia; order Anura; family Ascaphidae; genus Ascaphus; species Ascaphus truei. Next base: position 106,445,823 of record NC_134487.1, on the reverse strand, counting down.
ATCAAGGCAAGATTAGTTATTGCTGGGAACATTTAATTCAGACTTTTGTTTCATGGAATATTACATTAATTTACAAAACATTCACCACTGCCAGTATGATGCTCAGAAGCAGTCTTATCTTAAATTACAAAAATGTCAATCACATCACAAAACAAACTTATCAGTGGCTATTACCCCCCTGCTAAAGATCTAGTGTAGTAATGATGCAAAACTAGAGTATCATTGCTCACCACTGAGAGCAGGCAGATTTGTTTATTGATAGATTCACTCGTTTTTCAGCAGTGAGAATTATAAATGAAATCCCAGCATGTGGCACTTAGTCCATTTCTTATTTGAATCTAGAATTAGTTGCAAATCAGTCTGTGTTAGTTGAATATACAACACAGTTCCCTCAGTAGCTACTTTCTTCCATTTGTCTGACTTACTGCTCGACTGACAATAATGTCACCTACAGTAGCCAGTGTCACCTCAATAGTCAGCAAAGTCGTGTGTCATTTGTCTGCTGTGCTAAAATCCTGTATGGAAGCCCTAGAAAAACATAATAATTACAGTAAGATTGAAGTTACCAATTATTCATCAATTACTTTTTGTTACTAAAAAAAAGTCAGTCTTATTGTCAATAATAAAAGTTAATTGTGTGTTGCGCAAATATTTGAAAAATATGAAAACATAATTAGAGTTACTAGCTGAAACGACTTTTAATTGTAGTGCATAGTATTGTGTTGTATTGCACTGCATTTTTGTTTACCAAAATTTGGTAAAATGGCTTAAAGAAAAAAATGGTAAGGTGCCTGATTTTAACAAATACCCAACATTGGGGCAAAGCTACTTGACCTTTTTAAACATACTTTTTACAATATTTGTTCTATAAAACAGAAAAGAATAGAGTATTTTTTTAAATAAATAAATTTTCTGTGTATAGATGGTGGGGCTGTAAGGTTAGTGGAAAAAAGAGAATCTGATGCAAGCAATTTGGGATGAGCAACATAATGGTCTAATAAAGCAAAAACGAAGAAATAGCACTAAATATGGTGCTAAGACTAACAGTATCTGGTCAAGATAGCCAAGTAAAGTAAAGAGCAAAAGTCAAGCACACCAAAAGAGATACTGAAGTCAAAGGGTCAACTGTAGTCAATTTAATGACTTTAAAAAGTCATACAGTAGTAGCATCCAACATTTCAGTGCATGTAAGCACCTTCATCAGGGTGGCTTTAAGGTTGAAATAAAAATATTAATGGAGTGTTATGCCTACTAATACGAATCACATTGACTGCTGCTTATTGTTGGCCTTGCTATTTCCCATCATAAGCTCAGCTGCATATAGAATTACCCTCCTATATAGAAAGCTGAAAGGAGTGGGAATTGCTGTTCATTTAAGACTACAGCATTTACAGCGCAGGAAAGCCACAGGTACAGATGTAGACTTACTGTCCCCGGCTCTGAAGAAGCTAAAAGCCACGGTGATCTGTATTGGATGTCCCACTGTGTTAATCACTGCCACTGGGCAATGTCGTAGTTACAGTACCGCGCCTTTCCTTGACAGCAGGGACAGAGTCTGCTTACATCTGTAGAAACCGTAGGATCAATTAGCAAGTGGATGGACTATACTGACATGCAATAAATTAAAGATGTCGTTTCTAACGATTGTGTGCATATATAGCAAAACTTGATAAATATGTTTATTGGCAAAACAGCTTTGAATATTGACTTAGTGTCCAAGTATAAAACGCCACATATGACTATTGTATACTTTGAAGGCTTTTCTCCAGGCCACACAATAGGTTAGGTAAAATGGGCACAACTTTATTTAATACTGTAATCCAAAAAGGGTTCTGCTGGCCCCATTTCACATACACCAAACTTACAGTATGCTGGTTACTAGCTGTACCATTTCAGTGAACATGTCCTTCCTAAACTACCTATCTGAGGCTTCCTCCATGTCCAGCCAGCCAAGGGCATGTTGTCACTTTGCTGAGTCACGGTAACCAACTGACCAAGTCCCATCATTGGCCAGGACATCCAGACCATCAACAGTGCAAGCAACAAAATAGGGGGGAGGGGAGACGCCCTCTCACACTATCCCTGCCTAACTGATTTCCTACAGGTTTTAGCATGAGTGTGTGTGTGTATATATATATTTGACCTCCTCAGTATGTGAAAGTGACCTACTCACCAGATCAAGACAAGGATTTTTCTAGGTTTAAGGACCTTTAATTTCAATTCAATGAAATTGTGTGTGCAATTTTTTATATACCTTGTATTGAGTGATTACATTTTTATTACACAATTTTTATGCGCTCATCTTTTACAGACAACCAATTCAAGTGACTACAGGACCACTATTTGAGGCACCATACCTGCCTCCTAATATGTACTAACTATACATATACTGTACATTGAACGTGTGACTTCATTAACAAACAGAACTGACCTAAAATATTGTTTATGGTTCCTTACCGTATTAGCCCGATTATAGTATGACCTCGCACATAATACAACCCCTACAGTTTTGAGGGTGTTCTATATGGAAAAAAAAGTCTCACATTTTCCTCAATGTACTCACAAACATAAATGATTGGAAGGCAAAATGATTGTGTATTCTCCTGGTCCCAGGTAGAGTCCGTAATGATGTGCCGGTAGAAGTTGGTGGTAGTTTAAGGCTGGAGTCCTTGCTGCCTGTCTGTGCTACGGCTGCCTTACTCCTCGGTCGTGATGTCACCCGACAGTGCTCGCGAGACTAGGATGCGGGAAACCCGGATATGCTGTATAACATCAGAGACAGGAGCCGAGCAGCAATAGTGAACACTCCAACTCCAGGCACAGGTCCTTCCTCTCTGATGCCTCGGTCACCCTCGCTCTCTCTGTGCTGCCGGAGCTGCGACCAGCTCGATCAGCGTCCAAGCCAAGGCCCCCGGCTTTTTATTTCCCCAAGGTAAAATGCTAGGCTGCACATATACTACGAGGGCAGGTTTAGGAAGGACACTTTTTGGGGAAAACCTTGCACTATATTCGGGCCAATATGGTATTTTACTATACCCAATGTCACAGGAGACTAGGACAATTACACCAGGGATCAGTATACAGAACTGCAGAGTTGAACAAAAAGGAATTTATTGGAAAAGTTTCCACAAACATCCAGTGCATAAGATACACACACAAACACACCCAACTGGGGTAACAACCAAAAGTCCTAGATGCGGGGACCTCATAAGCTTACCCTGATACGTGTTCCCAACTTGCGTCGCTGACCTTTGTAGTACGGGCAGCACTGCCTTGCTCTCTGATTGCCAGCAGTTTTAAATCCACTGCCGTTGCTTCACTCCAAATAGATCAAGCCCCTTCACTGGGTCGCCTCAGTAGCCTTCTGCTGACTCCCTGTCAGCTCTTTCAGCTCTGTCAGCAGACAGCCTTCATAAAGGCTATCAGGTCCAGAATGACTCAGTTGAGGCTAGGGAGGAGTATGTATACCCCAGTGCCAATCAGGGAGATGCCAGCTAGTTTGGGTATGAACAATAGTCCTAGTCTCTGCACACAGCCCCAGACCTGGTTGATGAAATTATTGGGGTTGAAGGTGGACCAAGAAGCCAAAAATGACATGCTCAAATATGGTCATTCCTATCCTTAACATAGTCCACAGGATGTAGGCAAATACAGGACAATGCCCACGCAAATCCCCTCCACGGTCATACAATACAGATATAGCTAGTGTCAAATTTCCCATTATGTCAACATTTTGGGGTGGCAAACATTTACTCCTGTATGTATTTGCAGCGCGCTCGTGCCTATCGGACCTAATGGGAAGGCACAGCTCTGTCGGCAACTTCCTTGCTCCGCTCTGCTTCTCCTTTGAAACCCAAGTGTCAAATTATGTCGCACAAAGTGACCAACGTAACAACACAAATTATGTTATGATGTCGCGTCTCCATGGCAACACTATGCCGTGCGACGTCACATTGAAAATCTGCAACTGGATATAGCCCCAGGGCTTACAGCTTTCTTACAGAACAAGTCCACTCAGCAGGTGGTCGACCTTTCCCTGTTTCCTCAACAATGGGCCTAATCCCATCACAGTGTCCAGGCCTACAATACCAAATTCGGATGTGATTAGGGCTTTTGCAAAAGAGAACATAGTTGGACACACTGTTTTACATACTTTAAGAATAACATATATAGGACTGGTACAATAAGCTGTAGATACATAAATAAATCATATTGATGACAGGTAGGGATAATGGCGGACTTAACTTTTATTTAAGAGCAGCCAAATCAACCCACACCGTCACACCCAATATCTCTCAAACTAGATTTCCCCCTTTTTAACATTGGCGCAAATTTTTCCTAATATATAAATATTTGAGTCAAAAGGGGCAGGGTTTGGGTGTATATTATATAATATATATATTTCGTTAGCCACAGAACGGTATCATCTATTTATTTTTTTATTATATATATATATATATATATATATATACAGTATATATATATATATATATATATATATATATATATTCTTATTAGTGCAGGTATAAAACACCCCAGTGTCAGTCTGGACATCATCCTCTATTGAAGAGTAGGTGAATGGATAAGGCTGACAGAAATAAATATGTGTAAGTTTTATTATATTCACACCAGGGAATTTGTGCACCCACAGTTTACCTCTATAGTAAGGTAACTATGATACTGGCTTTAGCCAGATTTTAATTGCACTACTCACATAAGTTTATGCTTTATTTAACCCCTTCAGGGCTTTCACAAATGTTATCACCAGTCCATGGGACAATTGTTTCATATATTCAGTGTAGGTACCTGCATACGGTTATGCCTTGTCGTGGCATGCAGGCTTATAAATGCTTTGGCCAAAGGGTTTTAACAAAATAACCCTTTTTCATGAGATTATTATTTTATTTTAGCCTAATTTATAGGAGCGCAGGAATCGTTCTTTTTGGGTGAATATATATATATATATATATATATATATATATATATATATATATATATATATATATATATGAAAGCAACAAAGAGAAAGCAACTTTCTAAAAAGCACACAGACATAGATTAAAGTGTAGCAAAATAAATTTTATTAAAGTAAGTAAAACAGGGGATAAAGTTAAAAGGTGAGGGGGGCTCAACACTACCTAGACAATGTGGACCTGGAGGCAAGGGTCTAAAAATAGATCCAGAGCAAGACATGCACAGGACACAGGGGGCTCTGTCTGAGCACACCTGTATGATATTCAACTACACTGGAATCTTGTGACCACATAAAAGATCACTGTATAAGCTGTGCAAAGGTAGCATGATGTGGATACACAAGTTATAATAGTAGCAAAGTGAAAAATACGTCACCACTCAGTGTATGGGTGTCACAGGCAGAAAGGTAGGTCAAAACTCCATGTCAGGTGGAAAAAGGTAGGGGCCCCGCTCAGCAAGACTCCCTCCTGCTGAGGGTTTATAGTGTGCTGTTTTGTAACTGCTAATACATGTCTTTTTGCTTTATCTGAGTGTTGCTGCTTTTGTGCCTTCTCTTATGGGAAGACAGGGTTTCTATATATATATATATATATATATATATAATGTGCAATAAAATGAGGGGAACTTGAAAGTAGTGATAATTATAAATAGATGTTTATTAAGTTGTGATAAATAAGTAATGCTATCTGGTTTTTACTGATCTCCAAATCAAGAAAAGTAATTTTGACAGGATCAATCTCACAAGTCAATTTTAAATTGTGATTATTGAGATTAAGCTTTTTCACAAATTTCTGAAATTTCTCTGATGTGCCACTCCACAGGAGCAGCACATCGTCAATATATCTCAACCACAATTCGATATATTGCGTGTATTCTAGCATCTCATTGGAAAAAAACTTGCATTCTTCCCACCAACTCAGGTAGATGTTGGCATACGTTGGGGCACAAGTTGTCCCCATCGCCGTTCCCTGGAGTTGGTGGTAGAGATTTCCATTGAACAGAAAGTAATTATGTTTTAAAACATACTGTAACAAATCTATCACAAATTTATTGTGATTTATAAGGTCCACCCCTCGCCCTTAAGAAGTGTCTTATTGAAGACAATCCTATATCATGTTGTGTACTCGTAAACAATGACTCGACATCAAGTGATGCCAGAAGAGTTTTCTCTGATACACATATTCCATCTAATTTTCTTAAGATGTCAGTCATATCTTTGGTATAAGAGGGTAGGTTTGTCACAAAGGGCCTCAGTACTGAGTCCAAGTACACACTTGAGTGTTCAATTAGGGACCCAATACCTGATACTATAGGCCTTCCCGGTGGTTTTAGTGAGTTTTTGTGCAACTTTGGTATTGTATAAAATGCTGCTACCTTGGGTTTTCTGTCCATTATAAAATCATACTCCCCTTGCTGTTCAGGCCTTGTTGTAAAATGGATCTGAGAATTTTACTGTATGTTAATGTGGGGTCTGAGGGTAGGGTCTCATAACAGTCCTTATCTGCCAGGAGTCTTAGATTTTCCTGGATATAGTTGTTTTTTTGCAGGAGGACAATATTCCCCCCCTTGTCCGAGAGTTTTATTATCACCCCTCTCATATCTGACAACTCTTTAAGGGCTTGTTTCTCCACATAATTCATGTTGTTTCTCCCCCCCCCCTTTTCTGCACTGTCTCATGGTCTTTTGTCACTAATTTTATAAAGACATCGATGTTGCTACTTGTACCAAGGTGTGGGGTAAATTTGATTTTTGGGCCCAGATTTGTAAAAAGGCCATGTCCCGGTTCTCTCTCATTGTCCTATAGCTATTAGATGAGATCCCTTAGACTAGACAGATCTAAATCATTGAGGTTATTTAATTCATCGGAGGTAAGAGGGTTTGGTCTCTGCATTTATGCAGTTTATGCAGGGCTAGCTTTCTTCCAAATAGGCTGATATCTTTAACCCATTCAAAAAGGTTTATTTAACAAGATGGTGTGAATTTTTGAGAACACCCAACTGATTTTGTGTTAATACTTTAGTTGTTAAATTGACCACCTGAAGTTCACTCCGGGTGGTCATTGTTGGTTCCTTCTCCTGCCTCTGCCTCTCTCTTTCCCTCTATATCCCCAGATCTCTCTGTTTCTTAGTTCCCTGGCCCCTTCTTGTTCTGAATCTCTTTCCCTTTGATTGTCCTCCCCTCCAGCCCTCAGTTGTCCTAAAAAATCCTGTCGTCGACTATCTCCTCCTCCCTCAGAGACAGAGTTATCCCACTCTGTTGAGGAGTCATGGGGATCCTGATAATCATGTTTGCTATTGATTCTATAATTCTTCCCAGTTTTAAAATCATTGACGTCCCGGCAAAACTTCTTTTGTTTTCTCTCTTTAATTTCACATGTGAATTTGTAAATATTATTTTTTTAATTTTGTTTCTGGATCTTGAAATGTTGCATTGTTCTCTCATTGCTCTAATGACTTTAACTCTGTGTCCAAATCAGTACTCACTACTTCCATATTTTTCTTTTCCTATTCTATAAGTAGTACCATTAGTTCTTTGGAACACTTAGACAGAGTGTCTTCCCACTTTTTTGTAAAGGCTTAATCTTGAATCCTATATGAGGAGAACATATTAATTCTTAATCCCCTAGGGATCAGGCTATTTTTAACATAATTTCTCATAATTTCCCACAATAACCTTATCTCTTTTGTGTAATATTTTTCTATTTTTGAAAAGAAGCCTTTTATATCAGTGGGAGGGGCAAAGGGTGCTGCATCAAGGTCTATAGAAAAGAGTGTATCAGCCTCTTGTGATATATATATATATATATATATATATATATATATATATATATATATATATATATATATATATATATATATATATATATATATATATGTAGCCATGCATAATAATGACTGCATACATCTTCCCTGTTGGCAGTAAGCCCTGGTAAGTACAGGCCTGCCAACAGTAGTTATGGAGGTTTTCCCTCACACCCTGGTGTGGTGCCCTGTGTAAGGAAGGGAGTGGCTGTATGCTCTGAGTCCCTGGATAGTGACATCAGAGATGCGCCTGCCCCCTGAGGTATAAAGGGCACAACACTGTCAGTTAGCAGTTGTGTTAGCCAGCAGTTGTGTGAAGCAACTGGTAAAGTGTATGCTACGGCATAAGGGATTGGAGGAATACTTTTGTGACCCTAGTGCTGTAACTAGCGGTAGCAGAGTGACCAATCAAGTCTGTCTAAGCCACACTATGTCCAGGGACCTGGCACAGTGGTGATCTCCCTAGGAGAAAGGGAATCCCACTTCAATACGGGAGGGCGTACCTGGCAAAGGGACAGCACGGAGAGATGTGCGGCTAGAGCCGGTAGCTGCATGGGGCAGTCTGCTACATCCCAATCTACAATAAAGATGCCATGTTCAAAGAAACCCCCACTGTGTGAGTGTGAGATTACTCGACAGTGGCAGTCACCACCGAGAAGGAGTTCCTCACCAGGACCATCTCCCTGCGGAAGCATAGATCCTGATGAGGTGGAGGTGCTGCACGTGAAGTAAGTTGGACTCGTAACCACTACCTCAGATACCTGTCCTGCTACCATCCTCTATAACACCAAGCGGGAGACTCAGGAGTCCTGTTACTTGCAGGTGCACCACCACACACGACCTTGTAATGGGGACCGGTTAGACCACACGGGCCAATGTGAGATTGGGTGGGTCAGACAAGGGGGGTCCAGCCGTTACAATTGGAGGCGCTGCTGAGATACTTGTCAACAGGACAGGCTTTTGCTAGGCACACATTAGGAAACAGAGAAAGTGTCTGCTGCCACTTTGTGCTGCGTGGGACGGAGCCAGGGGTAGTCAGGGAGATGCTGGAGCTGCATGCCGCAAAGACGCCTTGGGATCCGTTAGGGGTTAGTGAGTCTGGAGCAGGGGGCTATTGCTGTTCTAGTCGCCTTGAGGTAGCGCTAGCGGGGGACGCCTGAAGGGGTAAACTGGTAACTTAGGGCAGGAATTCTGGAAGGGTCCGCACTAGGCTAGCCAACAGTAGGTCGACGCCCAAAGTACTGCATGGAAGAGCCAGAGTACTCTAGTCTCCATTCCAGACCACTTACCAAGGAGCACAGACTGGAGTAACGTGTTACAGTAGACACAGAAAGAGTGAGCCTAGCCTGAGGTAGTGCAAACACGAGTCAGATCTACGTTAGGTACACAAGGTGGTGCACAAGGCATGTTTATTGTACGGATGTGGTAGCTGCCCCGCAGAGCGGAGCTCCACGTACAGGAACTCAGTGTTCAACGATCAAGAGAGACCTGTCGGAATGGAGGATCTGCATAGAGCAGAAGGTCCAGGATGGCAGGGAGAGAGAACCGTCAGAATGGAGGATCTGCACAGAGTAGAAGGTCCAGGATGGCGGGGAGAGAGAACCACAAGAATGGAGGATCTGCATAGAGCAGAAGGTCCAGGATTGCGGTCAGAGGAAGAACACGCATATGAACTGTGCGTGGACGAAGAACAAGCTACAGGAGAGACTCTTGTGTGTTTGCTCTGGAATGGCGTGAAAGCCGTGGCTGCGCCGTGTTTATCATGTTTTTGTTCTCGGGATGATACCCCTGAGAATAATGAGCATGACAGTGTGATCCGATGGGAGGACCGAAATGGACTTTGTTATACCCCAATTAACAAACAGCCAGACTCTACCTCAAATGGGAAAAAGGACAATACTTACCAAGATGGCGGTTCCCGCGTTCCCGGGACACCGTGTGGGCATGCTGCAGAAAGTCTTGCAACTTTGCAGTTTGCTAATTGTTGGCCAGGATTGGCGCCAACGATAACACTCCACCCCGATGGGGAGCTTGGCGTGAAAGCTGGAGCCGCGCCCTCATGGACTATGACTCACTCCGCACCTGTGCTGGGTCAGCCTATAAGTCTACGAGACATCCCCCTAGTTTCAACCAGGGGGAGTGGTTTGCAGTTCCACCGGATGTCGACAGAGAAAGTAGGAGGAGGGGTTGCTAAATCAGCCCATGCCCTTCAGTTGCGAAGAGCCATTGATCAGTATAGACCTCTGAGACGAGTGCCTCCGCTGGTGAAAATGGCTGAAGCTGCTGATAAAGTGGACCAGAGTCCGGTGATCTCCACTCACCCCTATTCGGCTCCAGGAGGCTTCCTGGTAATCCGGGTGGAGGGTGTGGAGACTGTGGCGTGTCTTTGCCTGCAGTGCAGACTGCCGGGCGGAGCCGTGGGCAGCGAGGCCAGATGCCCCCACTGTGGACTGCAGTACATGTGGCCCATGACCACTTTTGTACCGGTGCAAGC
>NC_134487.1:106360554-106430554 GCF_040206685.1 Ascaphus truei | reverse complement strand
ACAAATACATAGTTAAAATGAGTGAGAAGGGTTATACAGTACCGACAATGTTTATTGAAGCAAAAGCCGGCGGTTGACCAGGACTTACTCCGGCTGGTGCTGAGAATAGTCAGTGCGCCAGCCGCATCCAGCCGCGTCCCCTCCGTTTCCCCCCCCTCCAATCGGCGCGCAATTTAAATATCTTCCCGACCCCCTAGCGGCTCCTGCTGTGCCCCTCTGCATCCCCGCTCCCCCGCTTACCTCATTTCAAACCTTCAGGGGAGTCGGGGAAGCCGGGGAAGCCGAGCGCGCACGTCACTGTGACGTCACCGACGTCACGCGAACGAGCCGCTTCCCAACGCTTCTCCACGCTGCCGCCACGCATCCAGCCGTGCGGTTTTTAGTCGAATAAACATTGTCGGTGCTGTACAGTACATTATATACAAGACATTGTATGCAGTTAAAGATAATATATATTATAGGCGTATATAACAGTTACAAACCAGATTAAAATGTGAGACAGCTTTAGTTTTGAAAGAAGTTAGACTGGTGGCGGAAGTGAGAGTCTCTGGTAGACTCTTCCAGTTGTGGGGTACACGTAAGAGAAGGAGGAGCATCCAGATACTTTGTTGAACCTTGGGACCATGAACAGTCTTTTGGAGTCAGATCTCAGATGATAAGTGCTGCATGTGGTATAGGTGAGGAGCTTGTCCAGGCAGGCGGGTAGCTTGCTCAGAAATTATTTGAAGGCGAGACAGGAGAGATGAATTTGCGCCTAGACTCAAGTTCTTTGACCATTTTGCAGTGAAGTGTGTTGTAATTGCATTGGAGGACAAAGTGGCATATTGAGTTGCAGTGGGTACCAAGTTTGCCCAGGTGAGTTTGGGGTGCCGCGCCATATACTAGGACATTTAAACTGCACAGGGATACCAGTACCGCTACGAAGGTATGTATCTCTGGAAGCAGGTGGTCCATGGAGCTGAAATTAACACAAATTACATTTTGCTGTGGTTGAACTTAATGGACATACAGTATGTATTTTTTTAACCTCATCTACTATGTAACTATGTAAGATATCTGGTGCTAATGTCCATGCCCCATTTTTCAGCCAATACATTTTACCCACATCCAATATGGAGAGAAGTTACATAATGTACAGTTAATGATGCATCATAGAAGTTAATGTATTGTTTACTGAGTGTTACAGCACCACTCATTAAATTAAATAAAGGCATTAGGTGCCCCCCATTGTTTTGCTGTTACAACACAATGAAGACCTTTCATCATGCTGACTCATTTTTGAAGCTGAGCTACTGCACGCATTTATCTAGCAAAGCTGTATCACATTTTCCATTAATATTTTCCCTTGGGCCTCTGACTAACTTACTGCCATAGAAATGTTCATGGGATTCTCAACAAAGTGGTTCAGTTGAATGGTTGTTGCTCTGTAAACAATGAAGATAGCTGCCTTTTCATAAAGGTATAACACATGCAACAGGCACTCACTAAATAATGTTCTAGACCTTTACCAAAGGTTTGTTGGAGAATTCACTAGGACTGACTAATTAAGATATTTTATTGAGTGCTTATCAGGGTTCATATCTCTTCATTTTCACAGGGCTAATATCTACTCTAATGTGTTTTATGTTTATAACCTATTCCATGTTGGCTTAGGATATCTTTCTTATGTACTGTATTTATTGACCATTATATACATAGGCATATATTTTGTTATTTCTGCAAATATAGGAACAGCAGGTCTGCAGCAGGTCTCCTTTCAGTCTCTCACAGGGCTGTCTGTGTGTGCCTTCCCAGATCAGTATAGCAGCGTCTCTCACCCTCTCTGTATAACTCTCAACAGTGTGTGTCTGGCAGCATGGGGGGGGGGGGGGGAATCACTATATCACTTCCTGACTATACAGGGAGAAACAGGACCAAATATGAACATGTGAAATAATCTAAATCTACAATAAAGTATAACAAATATCTGATGTGCCCCTAGACAGGGGTAGAGGTGGGTTAAAGCATACTGAGTTAGGGACTGAATCACCACACTAATACTACCACTTGTGACCAGAACACCAACCACTACATCTCTCATAATTGGAGCAACTATCTGGAACCTATGATGTTACCAAGTTATAGAAACTCCCCCTGACCACTCCTTTTGGACACTTCTATGCTCCACATATGCTGTTGCACCTCTATCCGGCAAGCAGCACTACCTCTCGGCCTGGTGTACAGCTTCCACGTATATCCAACCTCACTGCGCATGCGCAGCAGTCCGGTGCCTCAAGAGGAGACTGTGGCGTCCCTTCACTGTTGATAGTAGCTATGTGGGATTCTCCAGCATTACCACCATGCGCACTTGAGTCCCCTTCTATGAGGCACTTCACGGACATTATGGGCGGGACGTCACGTGACGTCACGTGACGTCATCCACGAAGTGAACACAAATACAATGCCTTGTGGGACGTCCTGTCCACCGCAGCTGCAGTTAGAGTGAAGAAGATTGCCTGAAACCTCTGCCAGTAGCCTGTGAACATTCAGATTAAGGACGGTTTGCTTTATCCCTACATACTTACCTTTACTGCGGATGGCTGTTCACGGCAGGATTATCTGATTGCATTATTCTGTGATTTTGCATATTTTCTATTTGTGTGTCTTACAGGCGGGATAAGGGCCAAGGGAAGTACCTTGAGGTTCCTGTGGACCCAAGGGAACGGGCCAAAAGAAAGGGTTCTACCCTGAAACGTTGCCCCTCTTACCCTACCCCAGTGTCTTTATATGTGTAGCCCTTGTACCCCTGGGGTACGGTAACTACTGATGCTACTGTCACCTGTGAGGCTAACAAGAGGCCTGAGCCTCCGCCACTGGGAGCCTGGGGTATACTTACACTGGGTGCAGCGCCTCCACTGATGAGGGATCCCAACTTGGTGGGAGTGCTCCCTTATCAGAACCAACATATGCAGTAACCACACGCAGTTGGATAAAACAGTATTTACTTAGCATAATAATAATAACCTCTGCATAACGTTTCCTACATAAACAGCATGACATTCCCCTGCATGAATATCATCACATCACCCCACACATGTAAATGGTTGCACCACTTTAGTGTCAGTCTTTATATCACCCTAGTCCTTGGTGTACCAATGTGCCAGGGCACTTAACCTCTTAGTGTCCACCAGCGATAGATTGGAGTGTGTGTGAGGGACAGCGCTTCCCTGTGTTGGGGCCCGCTGGTGCACTTTAATATAATACCTTCCTGGTTATGGTCCTAACCAGGAGAATCCTTGAGGAGTCTGCAATACCGCAACGTGATCCCACGTAGCACTGCACTGCTCTCTGCAGAAATGAATGCACACGCTGACTCCACAGGGGAGGGATTCCCAGCCGGATTATCCCTTTTGCAAACAGTCTCTGTTATGCAATCAGAGTCTCTTCCTGCTACACACTGTGCTGACAGCCAGGCTCTGTCCTGCAATCTCTTTCTCACTAGGATTACAGTGAAGGAGTCCCTGTCTTAAGGCAGTTCCCTACACAATACAGTTACTTCTCTACAGTGACTCAGGGAATTAACTGGGCCCTGGGATTTAACATTCTGGCCTAATCCTTGGAGCACTGCTCTTTAGATTTAACCTGCAGCTTCAGGCTCCTGGTCTTCACTGACTGCTTCCTGTTCCAGCATGCAATAGTCTTTCCTGCTATTCAGCAGAATCCTGCAGCCCTCCTGGCTCCCTGGTGTCAGGTGGTGTCACTGCCCCTGAGCATCATGGGGATTGTAGTTCTATCTGCAGCCTTTAACCTAGGGAGCCTCATGGAGCCTCATGCTCTCCCTCTAATGGCTGCCGCTGAATTGCCCTGCTATGCGTAACCTCGCTGTGCGTGCATACACCAACATGGCGGCACCCTGCGGAGGGAACCGCCCTCGACTCAGTCACTCTGCCGCACATCTCTGATGGTAAGGAGAGGGGGGGGGAAACTGGGAGCACGGGGGAAACTGGAGGGTACCTGGCTACATATGTTTATTTGTTTTTCCTTCCCATACCCTCAGTTGTACTCCACACTTCCCTTCCCATTGTATCTCCCCCCCCGTTAGTATAAGTAGAGCTGTATACTTTGCTTTAGTAGTCAGTTAGCATTTCCAAGTTTGTATATTGATCTGTTTACGTTATTAAATCTGTGGCTTATTCTGAGATTCTCTACGTTTTCTATTTTCTGTGTGTGCTGGAGCCTATTTTGGGTTGATAGGATGGTTTTAGTTACAAAATATACCGGTGCTAGCAAATTCCTAAAAAAAAAAAAGATCACGTACACACATTAGCACATTGATTCTTGGGAAATATTGTCTGAAGCCACCATCATGGCTCATAAGAGAGGCACAAGCATATGACACAGGTTGAATAAAACATACAATAACATTTTTTATACTACCCCACATTTTCTCAGTATGGCTAAAGGAGGATGCTACAGATACATGGGATTTTGACTACGTAACAGTTTGATTACTGGAACTTCTTTTTTTACTGATCCCCGTAGCGGAACAAAAATTCCAATATAGTCACGCGTCACTTGCATATCCACACGTGGTACAGTATATCTGATAAAGTGCCTATGTGGATTATTATTTGTAGGCAAACCAAACGTATGCTCAGAGGTTTATTGAGCATAACAGCACGATAACATCTACTGCTGAGGAAATAAGACTGATAAAACATTGTTAATACATAAGCACACTGTCACTTCTTTTAACGTTAGGGACATAGAACATGTCACTCGGGCCGCCTGAAGGATTGACAAGGAAACAATATGCACCTGAAGGGTTAACTTTTTACCCCGGAACATTGTGACATTACTTGTCTGTATACAAATGGTCTGAGGACCTTTAAACACTACCAGTGCGATTATCTCTCCTGTCCTTTTTATTATGGAAATTGTGATGGTTGAGGGGATCCTACTATGGAGACACCACGCACCACTGAAAACTCAAACGAATCGTATCTGATAAAGAATAGTGCGTGGCAATTACACATTTTTTGTGAGCCAACATTAAGGAATGAGCCATACTGGATTTTCAATTTACAGACAGTGTATCCCTTAGGACTTAATGATAATTTACACCTGGTAACGTTCTGCAGAATAGGTGAACACTTATTCTGGTGTTGGTTTTCAAAAATCAACTGCTGCAATATACTATTGCGTGCATGTATAAACATGGTTCTTTTTATATTGGAGGTCAGTAAAAGATAACCTATCTAATATTATGTGTCACTTACGTGCTTACAACAAAAAACAAAGAAGCCCAAAGCTACTTCCAATATGACAAAAATACACAGTGAAATACCTATATATTCTCTTGAAAAGGGGTAATTTAGTTTAACCCTTTGGCCAAAGCATTGTACGCCTGCTAGCCACATCAAGGCATGACCATTAGCAGGTCCTAACACATCCTGAGTTAAAATTGTTGGGGTTCATCAGAGATTTTTGGGTATCTGTGTGTTTATTAACTGTGTCTAGCTGGTATCAGCTGTTTTTGGAGGTTAGTGGCCCCTCCCCCCAGGGTTTAAGCTCGCCCCTCCCCACTTTCCATTTTCATTTTGCTGGGTTTGGACAGATCCAATGTGATCATTCTTCCTCTAATTATAGAGGTAAATAAGAATTTTAACACAGGTAGTGTTAGGACCTGCTAATGGTCATGCCTTGATGTGGCTAGCAGACATACAACACTTTGGCCAAAGGGTTAAACTAAATGACCCTTTTTCAAGAGAATATATAGGTATTTCACTGTGTATTTTTGTCATATTGGATGTAGCTTTGGGCTTATTTGTTTTCTGTTATATACATTTAGCCATGCCCAGAAGCACCCCTTTTGACACATACATATATATATATTATGTGGTAATTGTTGGTGTTCATCAGAGCTTTCTGGGTATCTGTGTGTCACTTATGTGCTTAAAACTTGATACCACATTTGTTCCTCTTTTTTCCCCATCGGGAAAAATTTTCTTGTGCAATTTTTGCACAAACAGCAAAAGCTTGTCCATCAAACCATGTCATAGATTTTCTGGGAGTTCTTATCAGTTTTAACAACATTAATGTGTGCATATATTTATATCAGAAATAATATATTCATCTGAATATTGTATAGTGTTATGGCTATATTTGGTTAGACTCAAATCACTATTTTCAGCATATAAGAGTATAATGTCATTTTAATACCGTTTTGGCACTTATAAGGTATCGGTAAGATTACAAAATAGCGAATGTGTTTGCCTGGCCCATCTTAATGTTATACTGACATCATGAGGGCAGATTTTGTCATTCTGACATCATCTCTTCTGGCCATGGAGTCACTCTCTCTCTTCTCCCCCACCCCCCTCCCCAAGTTTATGTATAACTTAAATCATGTTAAGTCGATCGAGGATGCTATGATGACGCATCATTTGGATATAATTTGCATTATCAGTAACGTCCGTTAGGGTTAATGTTGTATTGGAAGATAATGCAACATGTTGATGTCGGAGGACTTTGCTAAAGAGTGATGTTAGAAGCCAAATATAGATCAAAGTAAAAATCACATGCACAAACCTCAATACCAGTAAATTACTAAGGATGGGTATGTAACCTACTCTAAAATGCTTTGGAATGTGAAATATGTGTAAAATCTGTATGAAAACAGTAATATATACTGAGCCACTTAATAGAACAGAAATAGGCAGGGTTCCAGAAGTCAATGGGGGTGTTTCTCCTGGCTGCAAGACCGGGGCAAAATTGTTGCAAAAATACTTCACCAGATTTATCACTTGATAAAATCCTACTGGTTTCAATGGAAATGTTTTTCATTAATAAAGCTTGTGCAGTTTTCTTGCTGCTTTGAAAATAACCCCCAAGGTGCCCGATGGCACTGCAGCTAGGTTTTTTACCAACAGTTAATAGTGTTCCTTTTGTCAATGCTTCCAGTTTAGATGCAGTTTTGCAGAGGGGAGACTTTGATACATAAATCTATTCATATATAGCCCTCTTGTTGGCTATGGGCACATCTGAACAGACAGGGGCAGTGAAGGTTTCAAGTAATTGTTACACAAGTGCTATCTTTAAAACATTGAAAAATATCCCTCTCGCGGCTAAAATTAGAGACGAAACAAGTATAAAAGGGGTTTTGATTGCTGAAACAGAGTACAAAATCTCTCTTTTTGCCAACGACGTAATACTGACCCTCACCAGCCCCCATATCTCCCTCCCCAACCTCCAAAAATTACTAGACAAATTCGGAACAATTTCAGACTACAAAGTCAATATGGATAAGTAAGAAGCTCTCAACCTAACTCTCCCAGAGCTGACGTGGAAACAGCTACAGCATAATTATAAATATAAATGGAGTACAACCAATATTAAACATCTTGGGGTTAAAATCTCAAATTCATATAGGTCCCTATATCAGTACAATTCCCCCCCCCCCCCTATTCGACCAGATTAAAAAAGACTTTGAGTCTTGGAGCAAACTCCAAATCTCTTGGTTTGGAGAATAGTTTCAATCAAAATGAACATCCTCCCGAGACTTCTCTATCTCTTCCAAACCCTCCCCATAGCCGTTCCACTTCCAGCTCTACAGAACATCCAGTTCCACATTTTTAAATTCATCTGAAAAAACGGGAGACCAAGGGTCCCAAAGTCGGTAATGCTATCCCCCAAAACGAAGGGAGGGCTTGGGGTCCCTGGTGTGATCAAGTATTACCAAGCGGCACAGCTGAGGCAAGCTGTAGCTTGGAATTACAACCCGGCCTCCTCATGCTGGCTTTCAATAGAATCCCATTACCCGGCCCCCTTCCCATGTCCCTTTGGTCCCAGGGGGCAGGGAGAAAATCCCTAGGAAGTTTGACCTAGGATCAATGAGATGTACGTGGGACATATGGCTCAAAAATAAAGGGAAGTATGGCCTGTTAGCATCCCCCTCTCAACTTACCCCCATCTTTGGAAACCCAAATTTCCCGCCAGGGTGTTCGCAAAGACAATTTGGTCAATTTCAAGACCTGAACATCAGGCTGGTTGCAGATCTGCTGAAGAAGGGACAGCCCTTCACCTTCCAGGAGCTCCGGGATAAATACCAGACCCAGGATCTCCATTTATTTAAATACCTGCAAATTAGGCACTTTCTCTTTTCGCTCTCCCAAAATGCCAAATTCCCCACACTAACCAAATTTGAATCTCTCTGTATCAAGGGCAGCTACCAGAGGGGGTTGATCTCCGAGATCTACAGGGGGTTGGAGCTGACAGTGGATCCCTCAACCCATAAATATATGCAAAAGTGGTCCGCAGACCTAAACCTGACAATTGACACAGAAGACTGGAAGGATGTTTGGGAATCGGCAACTAAAACCTCTATTTGTACAATCACTAAAGAAAATATATACAAAATCCTATTCCAGTGGTACCTGACCCCGACTAGGCTGAGCCAGATCTTCCCTGGCACACCAGACCTGTGCTGGAGGGGATGTGGTCAAAAGGGAGACATGGCCCACATTTGGTGGCCATGCCCAGAGATTCAGAGATATTGATCCATGACTCAAAAATGAATACATGAGACCACAGGTCTAAAGATCCCCTTAGACCCTCTGACCTTCGTGCTCGGTAAATCTATTGAAAACACCCCCACGTCAATGGGCAGACTGATCTCCTCGATCTTCACAGCCGCCAGATGCTCGGCCGCAGCGGCTTGGAAGCAAATAAAAGCCCCAATTAGAGGCACAGTTGTTAAAAGGATCAACACTGTTATGACTATGGAGAGACTAACAGCGATGCTCCATAAAAAAATGCCACAGTTCCAAAAAACTTGGGAACCGTGGCTGGAGTCCAGACCCACGGGGCTCGCCTAGGCCCAAGCTGTAAGGGCCTTCCCCCCCCCCCGTCCCTCCCCCCTTCTCCCCCTCCCGCTTCTCCATCCCCCTCTGTCTGTCCCCCTCCCCCTTCTTTTTCTTTAAATGTTAAAATGTTTATTGGAAACTGTCCTAATTTCAGTCATGTGCACATGACAACCCTGTATTCTCGCTTATATTTTTCCAATTAAAAAAAAGAGTTTATAAAAAAAAAACATTGAAAAATATCTAATTTTACGTATTTGAAATGGGTATGTCTTGCAGGGATAGGGAGCAATAGATATGGTGAGGAAGAGGAGGAGGAGGAGGAAGAAGATGGATTTGGGCGCAATAGAAAGCATACAGTTAGATCCCCAGTTAGGGAAAGTGCTAAAGGTGACCCCTGCCTAACCAGGCATAGGCAGCCTATGAAGGAAGATAAGGGGACCAGCGCAGAGGCCCCATGCAAAAAGGTGCAGGGCCAGCTGCAGGGCATCTGCCTTTCCTCTGTCAGTCCTGTTAGAACAGGCAGTGGAAAGGTTAATTCCTTCAGTTGGCCTGTTTTGCATTTCAGCTCTGAGTATGTAGCAATATTCAGGGGCAGGCCTAAGCAACATTTGAATGTGTTAATCCAAAGGGTGGATATGGGTTGGAACACCCCCTGATGTGTGTGTGAGCCAATCGGTATCCAGCTTTGAGTTGTAATGATTCAAAGCTAGAGACCCTCCCTGAGGATATTCAAATTGAGACATATTCCCAAATTCAGTTAGTGATCAGTTAGTCTAGAGAGAGAGCTGAGAGAGATACAAAGCTAAGAAGAGGTGTCCCCCTCTTGCCCCACCTGGGTTAGGAGGGGGGGAATTCAAGCTACCATGAGCAGAGAGGCAGAGATTACACCATGCCTGTGACATCATGCTGTATGCTGTCTGCACATCTATGCTGAATAAAGAGCCATAGAAAAGAAGCTGCTGTGTGTGTCCCTGTTCCTGTGTCTGGAGAATGGAGTGTCAGTGGGGGTCTCTCCTCTGGAGACCCCAGGGGATCCCTGCTGGCTGGAGGCGCTGTGCACCCTGAGATAACAAGGTAACCTGTCCCACACCACACCTCCTGTCCTTGTCCTGGGCTCTCCCCAAAACACTGCCAGGCACTCAGCCCTCCTGTCTACCAGCAGGGCACAGCACCCAGAACACTCAGAGGGAGCAGAAGGAGTGTACCCCCCAATCTCATGTCGGGTGGGGTACCATAGAAGGGTTACATATATATATATATAATGTGATATTTATTATGTTTTTTGGCAAGAATGGTTCCAACAGTTTGGATTTGGGGCATTCGTACATACATTCGGCAGCAAAGTGAGCAGAAAAAGAAAACATATGGTAGGAATCTCTGAATAAAATCAATCCGGGTAAAATGGAGTGGAATTAGGGTCTTAGGTCTGGATGAAGAGGAGTCTCCTTTAAGTATTTATTTTCTATCATCTTTTCTTGAAAGATGTCTTCTTCTTTATCCTCTTCTATCTTCAGCCACCAGATGTGGCCTCTTCAGTGACTTCCGGCCGTCTGAGAGGGTCCAGCCTTAAATAGGTCCTGGGCTGTCCAAGAAGGCCAGACATCACATGCTACATCAACCAATCCGGTTGATTGATGTACAATATGGTTGCCACACTTATGTCATCTAAAAGTGCAGCAACCACATGGTATATCAAGATTGATTTATTTATTTCAAGAAAAGAAGATAGAAAATAAATACTTACAATTGACTCTTCTTCAACAGAGGATGGAGGGCTTTGTAGCAAGTTGAGGATCCATTGTCATTGAGCCAGGCTGGCAATGGATTACAAAAAGGCTGTCGTCCTGGATTTATTTTTTACTTTGATTTTTTGGGCTATTGGGTTTGGGATTTATTTATTATTTTTATTTCTTGGGGCCATCAGGTTTTAAATTGTTTTTGATAGTTCTGTGTGGATTTTTTTTTAAATGATTGAACATGTGTCCTTGTTTTGGATTTGTTACTGGTGGCTTCAGCCATGAAGATGACGACGGCCCTATCCCGACTCGGTTAAGTAATTTTTTTTCTAAAGGTTAAGTTCAACATTGATAGCCACAGTGACAATCAATGGATTTAAAGGCTTTTTTTTTTTTCATTATGTGATTGTTTTTAAATATATATATTTTTTTATTGTTTTAAAATGGCCAAAAGCCCTATTACACCAAACAAAGTCTAGGATGGCACTTTAACAAACGTGCAATAACATAGCAAGGAAAAGTTACCTTGTCAATAAATAAACCACAACAATGTGTGCAGTGAGCAACCAACAGTGAACAATCATCTTAACAGTGTCAGAATGTGAAAAATATCCACTATACTGTAATGGTGACAACGATTTCAATGTGAAATATAACGTGTAAATATCTAAGGCCAAAAAAGGCTATTAAGAGCACACAACCCTAATAGTGTAAAACCTTTTGTATCCAGGGCTGGTTTCTGGCTACCAGTCTGCCCTTCTCCTTGCAGTAAAACCTGGTAAACACAGGCCTGCCAGGACTAATCCTGGGTTTTCCCCACCCCTAGCAGCTTCAGTGTGTCACAGGGGAGGCGGTGCAACTAGGCCTACGTGTCCAATCAGGGACTCAGACCTGGTTCCTGTTTTTCCTGTACTTAAGGAGCTGAACATCCCAAATTCAGCAGTTGTCTCTACCCATGAGATAGGCTGGTCTACCCCAATAACTGTGCAGGGCTCTGTCAGTTTGTACTCCCTCCCCTAGGGGATTGGAGTGGGAGACTATACACCTTACTTCACCAAGGAGTAAGGGAAGAGCTAGGACTGCTTCAGGTGCCCTTGGCTTGGAGTAAAGGTCCAGGGTACATCCTGAGGGTGAAGGCCCCAAGAATAGCCTGCTGTTGGGTAGCTGTAAGATCTGTAGTGTGCCAATAAAGTGTCCAGTGTTTTAATATATATTCCTGCCTGAGACTGCAATCTGTCAGGGAAGGGTAGAGAAGTTCTCCTGCAGGGATTGTCCCCCACATTCCTGGGGTCTGCAAGAGATGGAGGTGCTGTCACCGTGAGTACGGATCAGTTATTACCCTAGAAGCCTGTTCTGATATCCCCTGCAACAATGCGGGAGACTCAGATCTACTGTGAGCCAGCAGGTATGCACCACACCACCCCATGTAGCAGCAACATCTCCCAGGGGGAGGGGGGGAATATGTGTTTCACTTTTAATAGGAGAAAATAGCAGGTAACAAATCCTCAGACCCTAGATTTATCTAGCATCAGATTCCTCAGCTCCACGACTAGAAACTGGATGGACAGAAGAGAAATCCTTTAACAGTCCATAAATTCATCAGTGACTTCAGCTCCGGGGACCCCTGCTTCCCGAGGAATGGGGTGCTAGCTCTGGCTGTGCTAGTTTGGGATATTGAAATCGAGTCTTTAAATCGCCTGCATTCTGCAGGCCAATAGGAGGCTGTGACATCATCCCTTGGGTCTTCCTATTGGCCAGCGTGACCACGACCATTAAATTTCAGAGTGATACCGGCACCCCCTACGGAGGTAAGTATCTAAGGAAGCAGGGGGTCCCTGGTGTTTAACCATGTTGATTTCAGCTACAAGGACCCCCTGTTTCAATCCTATGTAAAAAAGAAAAAATGTCACTGCTCTGCTCCTTTAATATGTCAGTACTATTTGAACAGGACAATAGAGGGAGCTGTTGTGTTGTGCGTGCTGAATAGCACCAATCACTCAGATGTGGTTTCAATTTGTTGTTTAGATGACAAGTTTAATACAGTTTGGAACTTAACTGATTCTTGTAAGTTTTTTTAATATATTTATTGCTAATTTGATAAACATATTAATAATTAGAGAAGTAGAAGGACGCACACAGGAACCAAATATAGTAAAGATGCTTACTATGTATTATCAAAACATGCTCAGAGCAGGTATATCCAATTGTAAGTTACCTAATAGGTGCATAGGTCTGATGAAAGGGCTTGGGGCCCCAAAACATTGAAATTGCATGTACCTGCCCTGAACATGTTTTTAAAATAAACACATAGTAAGCATTTTTGCTATATTTTGGTCCCCGTTTGCCTTCTTCTGCCCTTTGTGAAGTGAAACTTATATGATGCCACCTACAGGGTTTTCATGGGGAAAAATGTATTGCTTTGTAACGAAAAAGCGTAACAAAAGTGATGTCACGCTGCTAATGGGCGCGTGCACGTCACGCATGCACAGAAGAGGAGCTTGCAGGCCACCACGCTTGCGCATTACTGCCCTTGTCTACCAAGTACATTGGCGCTCACCCCTCTCCCAGCACGCATGCGCACAAAAGACCGCTGGTCTCTGTGCATGGCCGCTGGCCTCTGCGCATGGCCGTCTACCGCTACGCATGCGCTCCATGGGCCGCGGGCTTCTGCACATGGCTGTGGGCCTGTGCGCATGGGCACCACCACAAGAGAGGACTGACCGGGGGGAGGAGAGGAGCCAGGAACCCCGGGCACGGAGAGAGTGAGAGAGCAGCGTCCCCCGAGATCCAGTGTTGAAACAGACCAGGGCCGCCAACAGAAATCATGGAGCCCAGAACAAATGAAAGGAGCAGGTACGCCCCTCCCTCCCCCCCCCCCCCGAACCAATAGCACACCAACCGCGAAAAAATATTTTTTAGCACGCAACTTTTACTTAACTGTTTTCTTATTGTGATACAGAAAAAAACATTACAATGCAAACTGTTTATTTTTCAATTTTCAACAAAAGACAGGTGACTGCCTGTCTGGGTGGGTGACTGGGTGGGTGAGTGAGTGACTGGGTGGGTAAGTGACTGGGTGAGTGAGTGACTGGGTAGGTGAGGGACTGGGTGGGTGAAGGACTGGGTGAGTGAGTGAGTGACTGGGTGGGTTAGTGACTGGGTGGGTTAGTCACTGGGTGGGTGAGTGACTGGGTGGGTGAGTGACTGGGCGGGTGAGTGATGGTTGGTGAGTGACTGGGTGGGTTAGTGACTGGGTGGGTTAGTGACTGGGTGGGAGAGTGCATGGGTGGGTGGGAGAGTGCATGGGTGGGTAGGAGAGTGCATGGGTGGGTGGGAGAGTGGGTGCGTGGGTGGGAGAGTGAGTGTGTGAGTGGGAGAGTGAGTGAGTGGGTGGGAGAGTGAGTGTATGACTGACTGAGATGGTGACTGAGTGTGAGTGGGTGGGTTAGTGACTGGTGGGTTAGTGACTGGGTGGGTTAGTGACTGGGTGGGTTAATGACTGGGGGGGGTTAGTGACGGATGGGTTAGTGACTGGGTGCATGGGTGGGAGACTGGGTGGGAGAGTGAGGGAGTGGGTGGGAGAGTGACTGGGTGACTGGGTGGGTGTGACAGTGACTGGGTGGTGGGTGACAGTGGTGGGTGGTGAGTGACAGTGACTGGGTGGTGAGTGACAGTGACTGGGTGGTGAGTGACAGTGATGGGTGACAGTGACTGGGTGGGGTTGGTTGAGTGGGTGACTTACCTTGACCAGGTGGGTGCTGCTTCCTTGCCCCCCTGCCCCCGATTTCCCCTTGGCAGCTGCCCAGAGCTGGAGGTGGGCACGGGGTGGGTGGGAGGGCACGGGAGGGAGGGTGCAGGAGGGAGGGTGCGGGAGGTGGGGAGGGTGCGGGAGGTGGGGAGGGGAATGCACAGGAGGGGGGAGCACAGGAGGTGAGCTTGGGGAGCGTACGGGAGGTGGGCAGCTGGGGGGGCGAGATGCCGGGCGGCTGCAGCATCCTCCGCGGCTGCTGCTGGGTTGGCGCGTGGGAAGTGAGCTCTGGGGGCGGGGCGCGAGGCTGGCAGGCGGTTGCAGCATCCCCCGCGGCTGCTGCATGGGGCAGTAGGCGCACGCGGTGGATGCAGGGCTGGCACTTCCCCGCCCTCCGTCCCACATTGCGAGCGGTGGGGGGATCGAGAAAGCATGGGGGGGGGGGGGATCGAGGAAGCAAGGGGGGGGGGGGGATCGAGGAAGCAAGGGGGGGGAATCGAGGAAGCAAGGGGGTGGGGAAGCGAGGGGGGGAGCGGGCCGGGCCCACAGGCAGCAGGTAGGACACAAAGAAAAAAGAACAGGGCGCACAACACACATAGTGATGTATAGTAATAAAAAGTGACACTAGGTTACTTCTTCAGACCTAGTGTTACTAAACGCGTTGGAAAAGAAAGGTGTCTCTGCTTGTTTTCCCACATCCCTATGTGTCTGTGAACACTGTCAGTAAGCTGAAGCCTATTCCTTAGCGATACACGCGCGCCTTCTACTCCCCGCCGGTGGGAACATCCAGCACGACACGCACGCTGTGCGTTCCAGGAGACGTCTTCCGGAAGTGAAGGAGTGACTCGTGACGTCATCGCCGAGCGCACAACGAGGAGTAGCGGCAAGTGGCGTGCTTATCCTATGGACATTGTTTCTGGCTGTTGTTCAACCCGTATTTGAGCCTCGTGCTCTGGGACTTTCTACTCGGGACTTATCCATCTACCACCCCAAGACGGAGAGTACTGGACTCCACAGGTGTGGAGTGAAGAGCAGACGAGACGGTTGCTGATCCATGCCCTGCTGAGATTCACTTAAGGGTGTCGCCTACGGTCATCTCCTGGTGTGGTAAACCTATTAACCAACTGCTTGTGTAATTTATCTTGATGTACGCAGAACTATTTACTTTTAATCATAAAGTCACTTTTTATTACTATACATCACTATGTGTGTTGTGCGCCCTGTTCTTTTGTCTTTTGTGTAGCTCCTGGGGTGTTGAGCCACCCCCAAGATAGGCTGCAGACCCACGTTTAGTGTCATATTCACCTATAAGGTTAACAATATTGTTTCTTATTCACGGTGCACTGATCACTATTTGTTGTCTACTAGGTATTAGCTGCGCACTATCACCTATTTTTTCACAGCAGGTAGGACACCCTGCGGGACAATGGCTTTTTAGTTTAACTGGCGCCCCCCTGACTCACAGGGCCCAGGACGCCAGTATCCTTTGTCCCCCCCTCTTGGCAGCCCTGAAACAGACACACACACACACACACACACAGTCACACACACACAGAGTCACACAAACTCACACAAACTCACACACATAGTCACACATACACAGTCACACACACACAGTCACTAGGGTTGCCAGGTGTCCGGTTTTCACCCGGACAGGCCAGTAATTCCGATGTCTGTCCGGTATAAAAGTGGAGGTAATACCGGACACCTATGTATCCGGTATTACCATAATAATAACTTGCGGCTGAGGGCTGGCAGCGCGAGGGTGGAAGCGCGAGCGTGACTGGAAGGCAGCCTGTGCTGAGGCTGGAGCGGACGGTGGCCTGGAGTACTCATGAGTCGTGTCCTGACTGGAGGAGAGGACATCCAATCGGAGGACAGCGGGGGTGGAGCCCACACCCGAGCAGCCCAGAGACAGGTCCTGTGATGTTTGCGTCCTGCAGGAAATAAGGTAAGGGATATGGGGAGCCAGGGTGAGATGATGGGGGGATGATGATGGGAAGCCAGGGTGAGATGATGGGGGGGGGGGGAGGATATTGGGAGCCATGGTGAGATGATAGGGGGGGGGATTTGGGGAGCCAGGGTGAGATGATGGGGGGGGGGGATATGGGGAAGCCAGGGTGAGATGATGGGGGGGGGATATGGGGAAGCCAGGGTGAG
The DNA here is from genome assembly GCF_040206685.1 of Ascaphus truei. NCBI lineage: Eukaryota > Metazoa > Chordata > Amphibia > Anura > Ascaphidae > Ascaphus > Ascaphus truei. The sequence continues at coordinate 106,414,067 of NC_134487.1, read as the reverse complement.
ATGATGGGGGGGGGGGATATGGGGAGCCATGGTGAGATGATGGGGGGAATATGGGGAGCCAGGGTGAGATGATGGGGGGGGGGATATGGGGAGCCAGGGTAAGATGATGGGGGGGGGTATATGGGGAGCCAGGGTGAGATGATGGGGGGGATATGGGGAGCCAGGGTGAGATGATGGGGGGGGGGGAATATGGGGAGCCAGGGTAAGATGATGGGTGGGGGATATAGGGAGCCAGGGTGAGATGATGGGGGATATGGGGAGCCAGTGTGAGATGATGGGGGGGGGGTTATGGGGAGCAGGGTGAGATGAAAGGGGGGGGAATTTTGGGAGCCAGGTGAGATGAAAGGGGGGGGAATATGGGGAGCCAGGTGAGATGAAAGGGGGGAATGAGGTGAAAGGGGGGATATGATGATGGGAAGCCAGAGTGATATGAATGGAGGGGATATGATGATGGGAAGCCAGGGTGAGATGAATAGAGGGGATATGATGATGGGGAGCCTGGGTCAGATGATGGGGGGGGGGGGATATGATGGGAAGCCAGGGTGATAAGATGGGGGGGGATATGATGATGGGGAGCCAGGGTGAGATGATGGGGGGGGTAAGATGATGGGGAGCCAGGGTGAGATAATGGGGGGAGGGGGTTATGATGATGGGGAGCCAGGGTGAGATGATGGGGGGGGGGATATGATGATGGGGAGCCAGGATGAGATGATTGGGAGGTGGTATGATGATGGGGAGCCAGGGTGAGATGATTGGGAGGTGGTATGATGATGGGGAGCCAGGGTGAGATGATGGGGGGATATGATGATGGGGAGCCAGGGTGAGATGATGGGTGGGGGGTATGAGGATGGGGAGCCAGGGTGAGATGATGATGGGGAGCCAGGGTGAGATGATGGGGGGATATGATGATTATGGGGGGGAGCAAGGGTGCGATGATGGGGGGGGAGGCCAGGGTGAGATGATGATGATGATGATGATGATGATGGGGGGGAAATAAGATGATAATGGGGGGTAAGATGGTGACGGAGGCCAGTCTGGGGAGATGAGATAAGATCATGATGATGGGGGGCCAGGGTGAGGTGAGATGATGATGGGGGTATATTTTAAATGTATTGAGGTGGTGGGGGTATATTTTATATATAATAGGGAGGTGGGGGAAAATTTTATATGTATTGGGGAGGTGGAAGTATATTTTATATGTATTGGGGGAGGTGGGGGAATATTTTATATGTATTGGGAGGTGGGGGTATATTTTATATCTATTGAGGGGGTATATTTTTTATGTATTGGGGGTGTGGGGGTATTTTTTATATGTATTTGGGGGCGTGGGGGTATTTTGTAAATGTATTTGGGGGTTTGGGGGTATTTTTTAAATGTATTTGGGGGCATGGGGGTATTTTTTAAATGTATTTGGGGGTGTGGACGTATTTTTTAAATGTATTTGGGGGTGTCAGGGTATTTTTTTAATGTATTATGGGGGCGTTGGGGTATTTTTTAAATGTATTCGGGGGGCGTGGGGCTATTTTTTAAATGTATTCGGGGGCGTGGGTGTCCAGTATTTTTGGACAAGCTCGCACACACACACACACAAGCAGAATTACACACATATATATACGCAGTCACATACATGCAGAGTCACACACACACAATCAGTCACACACAGTCAGTCACACACACAGCCACAGAGTCACACAAACACACACACAGAGTCACACACATATTCACGTACACACAGAGTCACACACACACTCACGCACCCACACAGTCACACACGCACACATAGTCACACACACAGTCACACACGCACACATAGTCACACACACAGTCACACACGCACACATAGTCACACACACGAGCAGAGGCACACGCACATACACTCAGAGTCACATACACATACACGGAAAAGAAAAAACTAAAACCAGTAATTATTTTGCAGAAGGCAGGTTGGCACACAAAGCACTCATGGGCTGAGCCCTAGTATATTACATTTTTAAAAATCCCACTAATTGAAATAGAAATGTGTCTAATGTTTTCCCCAGTTTTGCAGCCTGGAGACGTTGATACATGACCCCAAACGTAATCTGCAATGTCAGTCCAGTACTTTCTAATGCACATTAGTCCTTTCTATGGAAAATTATAATTTGCAGAACCAGGACTAGACTACAGTCTTGTGATGAAATGAGGGTAAGTTGTAAATACTTGGAAGGGGAAATGCGGTGTTTATGTATGAAGAAAAAATTAGCTTGACACACTGTATCACTTGATTAGCATTTTCATTTTGTTGTGCATGTTTATTTAGTTGGTCTTTTTCTCTATAAGGCTGCGGTCCCAGTGATCACTGTGACACGCGCACCCAGTGGGGGGGCGGCGCGTGCACAGCGCTACCCGCGATCTGCGGTCTTTAGGGAGAGAGGGAGATTGCAAAGGGAGGGGGTGTGGTTGGGGTTTTGCGGGGGCGTGGTAATGACCTCACGCGGCTGCTTCGCCCTCATTGGGTGAACCGCCGGCGGGGGTATGGCCACGCCTCCGTCGCCAGTTCTGAACTCAATTCCATTGAGTTAAAAAAAACTGCAAGTACAGCGCGGCTGCACCTTCAGCGGGAAGGTGAGTACTGGCCCCAGCCCCATTGAGGAGCGGTGCTTACACGCACAGCGCACGCCGAGGTGTGCGCTGTTGCAGTGACTGGGACCGCAGCCTAAAAGTTGTATGTCTTTACACATATAGCCAGCTCACCTGGTGGCTACTATTCTGCCCTTGTAAAGGCAGTAAGCCCTGGTACAATCAGCAGTTGATATGGGATTTTCCCCCTCCGAGGTGCTGCACATAAGTGACAGCGGGAGGCGGTGACATCAGGCCTGGGCATGACCAATCATGAGACAGACCTGGTGCCCTCCCCCCGGTGGACTTAAATGCAGGGCCGCCCCAAATTTGGCAGTGCCTCTACCTACTTGAAAGGGGCAGGCCACATAACCAAGAGCCTGACTGTTGGGCCTTCTCTGGTCCTCTTCCCTCTAGGAGAGAGTGAGTGTGTACCGTACCTCTGCCTCTGCTAGAGGGGCAGGGAAGAGCTGGGACTGCTGCGGGTGCCCTTGGTCTGTAGTGAAGGTCCAGGGACAATCCTTCAGTGGGTAGCTGAGAGTACTGCATCGGGCAGAACCCTGCCTTGTTACTGTGCTGTACAGTGAGGACAATAAACCGTTCCTGTTGTTATTCCTCCTGCCTGATGTGTGACCTTACAGGGGGGAGAGGTAATCGTTCTACCATGGGAGATCACCTTCAGTTCCAGGAGCCTACGGCAGATGGAGGCACTGCACTGCTAAAAAATATGTAGGGTATGAACCCCAGAAGCCTAGTCCTGTGTCTCCACTACCATCGGCGGATAACTCAGCCCTCCTGTTACCAGCAGGTATCATGCACCACAAACGTAGTAATGGCCAAATCTCCCACCAGGTGGGGGAAATACCCTTGGACACATACATGGTTAGCTTGTTTTATAAATATATTTTCAGTTGCAAAGTAGTCACATACAGTATACAAGTGTGAACCTTAATGAGTGAAAATGTAAATATTGTGTACAAGGCATACAAATACTGGACAGTAGGGATGAGATTAGAAGGAAATGAAAGTTATGTGATTGTTCTACTTCTCGTTTTAATGTTGATAACATTTATATACACATCATTCATTATGCATAACATATGTGAAAGGGGTAATTTATCGAACCACAGGGTTAGAAAAGAGGAAGTATTTTATCACATAATTATTAAAATAAGTAAGTTAGACTGGTAATTTAGGCAAAAAACTTTTCATACAATTTGATTAGTCTGATATACTGTAAAAGTATAACCACACATTCAGTGGCCAAACTTTATCTATTAGTCTAATATACTGTACTTGGGAATTTGCGGGTCTGTTTTGTATAATAAATTGCTACTGTTACAAACCCTTGCATGTGTTGGCTTATTCTATTATGAAGAGGATTCACCTTGATGAAGGTTGTGTGGATCAACCAAAACGCTGGATTTTGGCAATTAAAGTCGTTTGCATAAATCCGTTGTGCATGTCTCTTACTTCCTTAGGCCTTGCCCCACTGCCTACTACAGCGTCCGCTGTGGCGGACGCTGCGCGCATGAGAGCCCTCCCCGCAATGGCGCCGGGCCCGCTGCGAGGGGGGGCCACAGCGCTGGCACGAGAGCTACTCCTGCTCTCAATAGAATTGAGAGCAGGACTCGCGTCGAGCGATTAGGCACGCCCCCCCGGCGGTTCAGCCAATGAGGGCGAACCTGCCGGGTGATGTCATGGCCGCGCCCCCGTCACTCCTCCGCCACACCCCCCGGTCTCTGCTCCTGCAGTGAGCTGCAGACCAGGGAATCGGCTGAACGCGCCGCCAAAAGCGCGGGCGCGCGTTACAGCGTTGTGACCGGGGCCTTAGCCTTACTCATACTTTGGCTTATTGCATTAGCAGAATTGATTCTATTTGAATGTAATTATCATTAAGACTATATTTAGGTGTCAGAGCTAAGCAGAGCAATTCATTGCAGACCTCACTGACGGTTCAGGGGTTAACCGATACTTTACAAAACCTGAAATACATGCTCAACAATTTAACTAAAGAGAGAAAGAAGTAGTGGCAAATGTACTAGTCTTTAAAGTGGGAGTCCTAGTAGGTAGAGATGTTGGATTGTTACAGTCTCTGTAAGGTCTCCCCACTTACCACTTGGATTGTTACTGTCTCTGTAAGGTCTCCCCACTTACCACTTGGATTGTTACTGTCTCTGTAAGGTCTCCCCACTTACCACTTGGATTGTTACTGTCTCTGTAAGGTCTCCCCACATACCACTTGGATTGTTACTGTCTCTGTAAGTTCTCCCCACTTACCCCTTGGATTGTTACTGTCTCTGTATGTTCTCCCCACTTACCACTTGGATTGTTACTGTCTCTATAAGGTCTCCCCACATACCACTTGGATTGTTACTGTCTCTGTAATTTCTCCCCATTTACCACTTGGATTGTTACTGTCTCTGTATGTTCTCCATACTTACCACTTGGATTGTAATCTCTTCAGGGCAGGGACTCCATTTCCTATTGTTTTATGTCTGACACGCCTATTGCCAGTATGTGTTATAATATTATGTAACATGTATTACTGCTGTAAAACGCTATGTACCTAGATGGCGCTATATAAATAAAGATATACACTCCTGATGAAGCCGGTTACAGTCTATCTAGACTGGGCGAAACGCGTAGAGTGGTATCTTTTTGGACCTGAAGGCGATCCGTAGTTCACCAGCCGAGCAGCCGTGACGTCGCAAGCTCTTACGGGCGCAACGAGACAGGCTCCGACAGCAGACTGCAAGCAAGGGAAGCTTGGAGGATCCAGGGGAGGCGGTGAGCAGCGCGGTGACCCTTCATTTTTCACAAATTATGTGACCAATGCTTGTTTTTATCTTGCACATTGTAAATGCGCACTTTTATACCTTTTTACATATACATTTTGTTTATCAGCCTGATCGCGCTATGTAGTGTTCTCTTATCTCTCCTATACATACCTACTTATTGCTGAGTGTGCCTCTGAGGGAGATCCTGACTGCATTTATTCCACACGGGTAGCAGCCCTAATTGCAAACTGCACTTTATTCATCTAAATCTTGTGAGTAGGCTGAACACACGAGCCAAGATTACATCATATGCCAGACTTTATGTTCCATACATCTGCACTTAAATTGTGTATTTTATCTTTCTCCTTATCCCATACATACTCCTCCTGGATTGTTTGATGTATAATATTATGTAACATGTATTACTGCTGTAAAATGCTATGTACCTTGATGGCGCTATATAAATAAAGATATACATACTGTACATGACATCTTATGTTCACACACATTCATGAGTTAGATCAAATTGTAATGACTCCATAACAAATAATTCATGTGCTCCCCATCTTCTGTCATGACATTTTGTGTTAAGAAGTGAAGAAATGAGAAAATGGGCTTATTAAAGCTCTCTAACAAACATATTTTGCAGGTTCACATGAAAACAATGTGGGTTATTTATTCAGGCTGCAAGGATGTGACATAAACTGCAAACTTTTATCTAGGAAAAACCTTCTTATTTAAAGCACCGGACCATATGTACTAATTTCCAATTTGAAAATGTGTTGTGTGTCATAATTTTAGTTTTAAAAAGTAGTACAACCCTTCATTAACTGTGCATCATAAGTATGCAGCTCATTATCTGACTCCATCCATAGGATGCATACTTCATTGTTTGAAATGATGTTTGATGCACTGCGTCATTTTGAATACCTAATTAATACAATTTAAATAAAAGCAGGATTATGTGTATTTTTACTTATAACTAGTATTAGCACATTTGAATTACTAGTGTAATAATTATTTATAATAGCCATACTGAGAAAATAATACATGTTGTTCTCCTGTATAATGAAACATCCGTGCTGCATCAAATACATTTTTGGTTGTTGCATAGCAACTTCATTTTACACTAACAATGTAAACAGGCTTCTTGGGATTCACGTCAGGTTCAAGATGGCGGGTGATTTTCATGCAGGTCAAACTATTTGTTTAGGGTACAGATACAGGTTTTTTATTTTATATTTTATATACCTGACTGAAATAATTTTTTACACATAAGGCTAGGCTGACCATACAATAAAGAAAAAGATCGATACAGCAGCCACTCCTTATATATACTGAGACTCACCAGCAAAAATACAAATAAAAAAACTTTTTATGTAGTTTAATAAAAGTTTTTTCGTTTTATTTTTGCTGGTGAGTCTCAGTATATATTAGGAGTGGCTGCTGTATCGATCTTTTTTTCTTTATTGTGACGTTTGGATCGAGATCACGCTATGGAGGGACGCTAATCACCTACCCAGGTGCACCGCGAGGCCAGGAGAGAAGGGGGACGGTATCAATCGTGAGTGAGAAATACACTCCATACTGCCTTCAGGACACTGTGGTTTATGCAGCCGTATACCCACATATTTGGACACGGGTCTGCACTCAGTTACCCCTACGCATCTCCATCTAGGCTTTAACTCCGTTATGCTCCGTCATCTATATTTCATCTCAGGCTACACATTATGTGTGTATACTGTACCTATGAGCTTACCAGACGGTTTTTTCTTATGCTTAGGCTGACCATACATCCCGGATTCTCATTAAACGTCCCAACAAATTTCTCAAAATCATTTGAATGTCCCGGTTTTTAGCTTTTCCCTGTTTAGACTCACGTACAGTAAACCCGTAAGAATAGACACTGCGTGTTTTTATGTGATCGATCATATCCAAGAGTAAACATTTTGGTCAACTCTAATTAAACGCTGAATTAATATAAACCAATCCGCCATTGTGCTGCACTCGTTTGTGGTATGTTGGGAAACTGAAATGCATTAATAATACTGTACAACATAAATGTGACAAATATCATTATAATATTTCTTTTTATGTTATGGAATTTATTTTGTAAATTATTTTTTAATGTGTCTCGGTTTGTACGGTCACCCAAAATAAGGTGCACAATAGGAAAGAAAAGTTAGTACAGTACACAAGCACAATGTAACTCCAGCAAACCTTTGCCTAGTGCTGTATGTGTAGTTAGGGTCTCTGTTTTATTGTACCTCATTTTTTGCACTTAAGGCACACCGTAGGGGGAAAAAAAGGTTAGTACATAGACTTACACAAGCACAATATAACTTGTCATTTCTGTGCATCAATTTTACACCAAAAATTCCTTTTTTGACAATTAGTACATTCTGTAGGCTACAAGGAGCTCTAGTGCTTTTGGAAATCTGGTGCAGTATTTTTGCACCTCTTTTGCAGTCAGGAAATTTGTTGATACATTGCCTGCTATATCTTCAGTTATTTCTCTATGTGGATATTTTTAGCATTCATTCATTAATGAGAATAATTGCTAATAATAATTAATTTCTATATTGCACAGATAGACACGACACAACAGCACACAATACAACAAGAAAAGAAAAGCGAGCATACGGTTTTATAAGGGTTCCATGTAAAAATGGATTTGAGGCAAATGGTGACACTTTGTGCTCATTTGCATGTCATTTCCCAGAATTCTTTGCTGCTATGCAAGCACTGTAAGCTAGGTGATAATGGTGAAAAGCAGGGTTGCAAACCTGTCTAAGACATGTGAATGTGCTCACAAGTGATGTTTTTATTTGCTACTAGCTGAGAGACCCGGCGTTGCCCGGGATGTAATGTTCCCGTTCCTCTCTCTCCTCCCCCCTCTCTCTGTTTGTCCCCCATTCACATCAATCCAGTCCCCCCCCTCCCTCCCTCCTTTACAGCTTCATGTAGCGTGTGTGCGTCAGTCACTGTGTGTTTGCTCGCGCGTCAGTGAGTCTGAGGCAGAAACACAAACACACACAGACTGACTGACGCACACACAGTCAGTGTGTGCCTCAGTCAGTGTGTGCGTGCGTCAGTCAGGCTTTGTGTGCGCGTCAGTCAGTGTGTGCGTGCGTGCGGCAGTCAGTCAGTGTGTGCGCGCGGGGCGTCAAAGGCAGGGGGGGGCGTCAAAGGGAGGGGGGGGCGTCAAAGGGGGGGGGGCGTCAAAGGGAGGGGGGGGCGTCAAAGGGAGGGGGGGGCGTCAAAGGGAGGGGGGGGGGCGTCAAAGGGAGGGGGGGGGGCGTCAAAGGGAGGGGGGGGGCGTCAAAGGGAGGGGGGGGGCGTCAAAGGGAGGGGGGGGGCGTCAAAGGGAGGGGGGGGGGCGTCAAAGGGAAGGGGGGCGTCAAAGGGAGGGGGGGGGGCGTCAAAGGGAGGGGGGGGCGTCAAAGGGAGGGGGGGGGGGTCGTCAAAGGGAGGGGGGGGGCGTCAAAGGGAGGGGGGGGGGCGCCTCAAAGGCATGGATTCCTCCCCCTGCATTTCCTGCAGTGGACAGGAGGGGGGGGGCAGTGGACAGGAGGGGGGGGGCAGTGGACAGGAGGGGGGGGGGCAGTGGACAGGAGGGGGGGGCAGTGGACAGGAGGGGGGGGGCAGTGGACAGGAGGGAGGGGGCAGTGGACAGGAGGGAGGGGGCAGTGGACAGGAGGGGGGGGGCAGTGGACAGGAGGGGGGGGCAGTGGACAGGAGGGGGGGGGCAGTGGACAGGAGGGGGGGGGCAGTGGACAGGAGGGAGGGGGCAGTGGACAGGAGGGGGGGGCAGTGGACAGGAGGGGGGGGCAGTGGACAGGAGGGGGGGGGCAGTGGACAGGAGGGGGGGGGCAGTGGACAGGAGGGGGGGGGGCAGTGGACAGGAGGGGGGGGCAGTGGACAGGAGGGGGGGGGGCAGTGGACAGGAGGGGGGGGGGCAGTGGACAGGAGGGGGGGGGCAGTGGACAGGAGGGGGGGGGCAGTGGACAGGAGGGGGGGGCAGTGGACAGGAGGGGGGGGGCAGTGGACAGGAGGGAGGGGGCAGTGGACAGGAGGGAGGGGGCAGTGGACAGGAGGGGGGGGGCAGTGGACAGGAGGGGGGGCAGTGGACAGGAGGGGGGACAGGAGGGGGGACGCAGTGGACAGGAGGGGGGACGCAGTGGACAGGAGGGGGGGGCAGTGGACAGGAGGGGGGGGCAGTGGACAGGAGGGGGGGCAGTGGACAGTGACACACACACACACACACACACACACACACACACACCTCAGTTGATGCGCCCTTTCTCAGTTCCGTTTGGCGCCGGAGGTGGGGAGCGACACCTACCTGTACTTCCGGGCGCCGCCACCGTCTGACTCGGCGCCGCGAGGGAGGAAGGGGGTCCGCCATCTTACGCGCCGCGTGGCAGCTGCGGGAAGCGAGGTGATTTGGAGCGGGGAGGGGGGAGAGGTGATTTGGAGCGGGGAGGGGGGAGAGGTGATTTGGAGCGGGGAGAGGTGATTTGGAGCGGGGAGAGGTGATTTGGAGCGGGGAGAGGTGATTTGGAGCGGTGAGGGGGGAGAGGTGATGCCGCTGGGGAGGGGGGAGAGGTGATGCCGCTGGGGAGGGGGAAGAGGTGATGCCGCTGGGGAGGGGGAAGAGGTGATGCCGCTGGGGAGGGGGAAGAGGTGATGCCGCTGGGGAGGGGGAAGAGGTGATGCCGCTGGGGAGGGGGAAGAGGTGATGCCGCTGGGGAGGGTGAAGAGGTGATGCCGCTGGGGAGGGGGAAGAGGTGATGCCGCTGGGGAGGGGGAAGAGGTGATGCCGCTGGGGAGGGGGAAGAGGTGATGCCGCTGGGGAGGGGGAAGAGGTGATGCCGCTGGGGAGGGGGAAGAGGTGATGCCGCTGGGGAGGGGGAAAAGGTGATTTGGAGAGGGGAGAGAGAGGTGTGTGTGTGTGTGTGTGTGTGTGTGTGTGTGTGTGTGTGTGTGTGTGTGTGTTTTATTTATTTATTTTTTTGGACCTTTGGCCCGTCACTCCGCCTCAGGCCAATGAGAGGTGTGGGGGGCGGGCCAAGGGGGTGGTGTGAGTGTGTGAGGCCAATGAGAGGTGTGCGGGGGCGGGCGGGCCAAGGGACCAATGAGATTGCCGCTAGGGACACCGGACATCCAGCAGGCAGGCATGCATGCAGGCAGGCAGGCAGGCAAACATACAGTGCTTTCACTAATATAGTATAAGATATGCTTTACGGTGAAGGGTTTTTCGTCAATTTTTTTACCCACCATAAATGTAATGAGCCAATATGCAGACACAAGCCACATTCTGTCACTTCAGGGGCAAGCGTTTTACCACGAGGAACTCCTTGTCTCCTTCTCTGTGACATTCTCACAAGTATTGCTACCCTAATGGGATTAAACCTATGAACGGCAGACATCTTTTACAATGTATTCAAATGATATATTTATATACTGTACACACGTATATTAATAACCTATATATCATAAATGACCAATGCTAACCTGTAGGAATCAATATATGCTATAGTGAAAAAAATCTCTCAGGTGGAAAATCAGTGTGAAATAATGGAAACAAAAGTACAAAAAAAAACAATATTTATTTTGTACTTAATCAAATACTTGTGAAAAGTGAAATAATCTGTGGGCGATGTATACAGAGGTGAAGGAAGGAGACTTGCTTTGGGAAAAAATTATGTATGCTTTTATTTAGCCGAAGTTTCAACATTTAGCATACAGTAGGTTGAATTTGAAGGACGTGTTTATTCAACATCATCTACTATGTAACTATGTAACATAAAAAATAAGCTTTTCCTTGGGATTTTTCTCAGCCAAATTGTAGCAGAACAGAGTCCTGCAGAATACAGTTTAGCAGATCAAAGTCTATTACAGCAAGTAGTTCAGCGCAAGAAAATCATAGTATACTATAGACCTCAGGCTTAGTGTTTGTCTGCAGACCGGAAAAAATAACTAGACTACAAACTGTCTGCTAAGATAGGGATCAGCCCAGGTGGCTCTTATCCCTCCTGCCAAATGTAGGCAGAAGTTAACCATTCGCTGCCCAAAGAGCTCTAAGTTCTTGTTACCAGGGCTGACCCTGCTACAAGAAGAAAAAATCATATATAATTGTAATTACCAAACTGATAGAATACATCCTCACACACAACTACTTCAGCTTCAACAAGGAAAGGCAGCTTGGAGCCCCTCAGCGACGGGGCTCATAACCGCTGGGGCCAGGCTCCCTCCTCTTCCCACCTAACCCCCCCCTTGCGGGGTCCCCTCACCTGCAGCGCTAGGATGCGCAATGCCTCCCTGTCCCGGCCGGCCGGATTCTGCTTCCCCTCCCTTCTGCCTGCGCCCTCCCCCCTCCCCCCTTTTTCTTCCCACCATGCAATGGGGGGGGCTTAGGGGATTTAAAGTGGGCAGGGAGCGGGAAGGTAGTCTGGCACAGAAAGGAACAACCCACCCAGCCCTTTGTGTGATAAATGTGACAGAATTTAATTATATTGTGTGTGCTGTATTTTTCCCCCTTTCAGAATGTGGATAAAAGAAAGACTTGATGTTGACATATCTGAGGTGGACATTTTAAGGCAGGTGTTGCCTTCGTCACGGAGGCTGTTGGGGGGGGTGAGTGCTCGGTAGCCTTGTCATCGGGGGCTCTATAGCCGGCCAACAGGCGCCCGGCTTTGTGGGTGTGCGGGCTATGGTTGGGGTGCCAATGGCCTTTACCCGGGGGGAGAGCACGCTGGCAGGGGTAGCACTCACCAAGGTTTATTATTATTTGTGTAAATAAAGCCGTGGCCCTTGAACCTCCAGACCTTTGTTGTGTGTTTATTTGTGTGTTAGGGGGGGGGGGGGGAGGGGCGGGATCAGAGGAGAGCTTCCTTGCAGGCTCCGAAGTCATGTACCTACAACTAATGGGTTCCAAGATGGCACCGCAATATGCCAATCTTTTCATGGCAAATCTTGAACAAAGATTCCTAACTACATACCCCCGCAAACCCTACAAATTCTACAGATACATTGATGACCTGTTTATAATATGGACAGAGGGTGAAGGAAACCTACAACATTTCCACGAGTCCCTAAACTCAATTAAACTCAAAATGGATTATTCTGCAAACCTATTAAACTTTCTAGACACAACAGTAACACTGAAAGATGGCAAACTACACACATCTGTATACAAGAAACCAACAGACAGATGCAGTTACCTCCACAACTCCAGCTTCCATCCCACTCATACAAAACAAGGTATCATACACTGTCAGGCTATAAGATACCACCACATATGCTCTGACACTGAAGACAGAAGCAGGCATCTCGCAACCCTGACTGAATCGTTCAGACAGAAGGGATACAAACCAAAGACCATTGCCAAAACTATTACATCTGCACTAAAAGCCCCACGAGAACACCTACTACAATATAGACAGAGAGAACCTACCACACGCATACCACTAGTGGCCACATACAACCCTACCCTAGAGGAAATATGAAAACTAATCAAAGATCTGCAACCCATGCTGGAAGAGGATGTGACATTAAACAAAATCCCAAACCTCCCATTCTTGCGTTATGGCAACCACCAAACCTCAAACAGAAATTAGTCAACAGAAAACGAACTTAAAGACATTGATAAAGGCACCAAACCGTGCAACAACACACGTTGCAAACTCTGCAAACATATCTGCCAAGATCCCACAGCCAGTCACAACAATGGAACACTCAATGTTAAAGGATCATACTGCTGCACATCCAGGAACGTGGTTTGTCACCATCAGGGTATATATTGTGGAGACTGAAGGTTGTAGAACTTAGATTGATGTGAGTCACAGTTGGTAATGTAAATAAGTTCCCGTGTATAGCTAATGTATATTGATAATGTCTGTTTGTTGTTTTGTAGTTAGGGTATATGTCTTATCCAGTTAGAGTCTGTAGCTATGGAAGTACAGAAGCTTACAAGTATCTATAGAGGGAGCTTAGGTCCTATGGGGGTTATACAAGTACAGTAATAGCCCTGGGTATCGGAGCTGCACTCAGTGGTGGGATTCTGCCGGTTCGCACCAGTTCGTGTGAACCTGTTACTAAAATTTCACAAGTTCGCCGAACCGGTGCTTAATTGTTTTACCTTCATTCACGGGCAGCGGGCGGCGTCTAACACCATCTCCCTGCAAAGCCTCTCTACATGGCCACGCGGCGTCAAATGTCCACGCATTACCTGACGTCCGTTGCTATGGCAATGAGACGCTATGTGACGTCACGACGTTACGCGGCATCTGTTGTCATGGCAACGCGGCGCCATGTGCCGCCGCGCGGCTATTTTGAGAGGCTTTGCAGGGAAATAGATGCCGGGAGATGCTGTTAGACACCGCCCACCGCCCAGGTAAGAACCCGCTTGTTAAAAGCATTTAATCCGACCACTGGTTGCACTGCTGATAGGGTTTAAGCGTGCACTGCACCGGCACAGTGATCCGACAGTCAGGGACGGATTTTCTGTTGTGGGGGCCCAGGAGTAAGTAAATTGCGGAGGTCCCCTGTCAAACATCAACATTTATTTACATGAAATTCAATTTGCCGAACAATTTTACAATGTTTTTAAAATAAAATCTTTGCACTAACATCCACATAAAACAAAAACCACCGCCAGCTTCATTTTGAACCACATGCTTCTGCTCCTGGTCATTTGAGATTTCAGTTAGTGCTTCCTTAATCTTTTCATATCTGTGTACAATCGCTCTTGTCTCATCAGCTCAACAAGACCAACGAGTTTCACTCAAACTCTTAGGCACATACAACTTTGTGTCTGCCCGAGACAATATTATGGTCAGATTTGCATAACGTGAAGGAGATGCCATACAAAAGATAGATTTGTTGGACAAACTCAAAGAAGCATACAGCTGCAGGGCAAGTATTGGCCAACGTCTTCCCTACTAAATTAAGGGAATGACCATCACATGGGTAGAAAGTGACAACCTATTTTTTTTTTTCAAGTATGAGAGCTTGCATTCCTTATTATTGGCCACTCATATTTGCAGCATTAATTATGTGAACATTTGAATATCATAATCAAACAAGCCGATGAAGGTGGAGGTGTTATTATTATTATATATTTTTTATCATTATGGTTATGATAGACTCAAAATGGAGAGACTTACTGGGATTCTAAGAGACTCCTGTTCATAGTTTCAAAAGGTATGGCAGCCGTGGCTGATCTATGAAACTCTCAACACGCAGGACCACCCACCCATGGATCAGTCCAATATCCTCCAGTGAGAATCCCTGAACTACCCAGGTAACCAGATGGGTAATACCCCCCCGCCCCCATAGTAGCAATAGCAATAAAGGGTATTTTTTCCAGTGGCTATATATAATGTATTTCTATATATGCGAAGTATGATTGTCGAGACTGTCTGGAGTGTTGCTCTATTCCTCCCCCCCACCCCCTCACCCCTTACCCCTCCTCTTTATTTCTGTACCCTTCCCCCCTCCCTCCCCCCAAAACTGTTTGAAGAAAACTAATAAAAACTTAAGTTAAAAAAAAAAAAAAACTGCCAGGAGCTTCCAGTAAAGAATATTTAACACTATTTATACAACACATAACCCAAGTTTATAATAAGAGGCGTAATCATCAAAATAGAAAAATTCAGTGGAAAAATGGATATGTATGGGCAACATGCAATGTTCAGTTGTTATATAGATCATCAGAAAAGAATTACTGCGATTGACTATTTTTCAAGGGAAAGGTTTCTGACACTCATGCCAAATTGTGGTCCCACTGGTTCTGCTCTTGCTAATGTAATGCTTGAGTTCTTGGATTGTCACAACATTGATATCAGTGACTGTTGTGGACAGTTATTGGATTAGATTGTTAGATTCATTCTTTCTCCCACAGATACAATGTTTTGAAAAAAAAAGACATTACCATTTCTTAAAATCTGTTAGCACCAAAAATAACGTGCCGACAACTTGCGCCCAAAGTATGTTAGAATAAAATGGGACCTAGGTTTATAAAACGTGTATTTCCAATGTTACAATCATGGACAGAGAATTACAAATCCAAATTCAAAACAGTCCTCTTAACATCATAAATACGTGAGTCTTCTAAAAGAGAAACCAGATTCCTCTGAAGCATTCATTCTGAGCCTCCAAGCAATCCCGTTCTTCCAGTTTTGACACACCCTTTTTGTAAAAATATCCCTTTAAACTCCATTTTCTTACGAATCTATTTAGGTCAAAATCTCTCTTACCAAGAGTATGACAAGCCTTTGTTTAAAAGATATATATGGTTGTTAGTGAGTACTGTATGTGATAGAAGAGATTGAAGATGCCACTAGGTGTATTTGAATGGTTAACTGATTGAATTTTCTTCTTGTTCTTTCAACCTGCTCTACGCCCTCTTCTAAACTTTCTCTTCCTTTTCTTCTTATTTGCGTTTGTAAATGTGACCCGTCTCCCCTGGGTCCCCCTTCATCCCCTTACCTTCTGCTGCGGCTGCGTCCATCAGCGGAGGATGGGGAGAGTGTGGGGAGGTCTGCGGGCAGTTGGAGCAGCGATCGGATCACTGGTGGCTCTCTTAGTAGGACGCTGCCATTTTGCGCGTGGTCGCGCATGCGCAACGCTTCATGCATGTGCAGGAAGAAAGTGGTGTTGTGGCGACCATCTTCCTTCACCCGCGCGCATGCGCAGTATAGCAGCCCCACAATGTACAGCAGTTGGTCAGGTGCCAGGAACTGCAGCAATCCAATTCTCCCTGAGATTGTTACTTTTGGCGCATCTGCAACACACCAGTCGGAGCTAGGACAAGGAAGGGGTAGGTTGTATGTGCAGGTGTCTGTGGCACCTGCACTAGGCCAGGTACCCCCTATTAGGCCCGAGCTATGCCCCGACTCATCTCAGTTTGTGGCTGCCATAGGGACACTGCCCCGCTTAGCATCCCTAGTGTCAGGGACACAGCAGAAGCTTCCCAGCATTTGCGGCCTGTGGTCTGGGACCAGACCACCACTAAACGGCACAGAGACTCTCTTCATGGAGGGACACTCCAACCGGATACCATCCCATCGCGGACGACACCATCGCTGGATCAGCGGATCCTGTCTTCCTTTCTGTTGGCGCGCCCGGGTGCTGGAGCACCCAGCAGGTACCTCATCACACCAAAGTGCACCAACTATACACAGGCTAGTGGGGCAGCGCTATCTCACACAGTTGGGTGGTTGGTTCTGTGGACACTGGGATGGTACGGTGCCCGGAGCACCTCAGTACATTGGGGTAACCCTGCAGGAGTGTGAACACGGTGTTGGGAAGGCACGGTGAGGGGTTGCGGCCCTGCGAGGCCTAGTATTACAGTAGTAGTGTCATTGTTTATTATCGTTCATATATCTACAGTAAAGTGCTATTGTTTTATTACATCAGTGTGTATTGTTCATATATGGCCCTGCACGAGGCTATCCCACATAGTTAGGATCCCGTGCAGGTGGAGACGCTGTCACCCATCGAATCAGGTACACTCCAGGCTCCCAGCGGCGGAAGTTCAGGCCTCCTGTGAGCTACAGGTAAAGCACCACACACACCGTAGCCGCTCTATCTCCCAGAGGGTGGGGGAAAGTGCGCTACATAAAGGATCTTTTTTTGTTTCTTGTACCTGTGGTTATTTGTGTGTTAATGTTTAATTCATTAACAACTGAGCTTTCCCTAATAATGCTTTTTCTTTGGGTCTAGTTGCCCAATTCTGAGGCATTTTCAGTAAATCTTTGCCTAGTGTGTGTAGTTAGGGTCTCAGCTTTATTGTCCCTCATTTTTTACACTTAAGGCCCCCCATTGGAGAAAAAAAGGTTAGTACATAGACTTACACAAGCAAAATATAACTTGCCATTTTTGTGCATCAATTTTACGCCAAAAATTCCTTTTGTGACAATACATACAGTACAAGGCAACAAAGAGATATGGTGCTTTTTTTAAGTGAACTGCTTTTGCATCTGAATGATGTTAAATAAATATCCTGCTTCATGGAAGTTCCAACATAATCAGCAGGAAAGCGCAGCAAGACGATCATTTCCACAATCTCACAACGAGCCAACATACAGACACAAGCCACATTCTGTCACTTCAGGGGCAAGGGTTTTACCACGAGGAACTCCTTGTCTCCTTCTCTGTGACATTCTCACACGTATTGCAACCCTAATGGGATTCAACCCACGAACTGCAGACACCTTTGAATTTTAATCTCCAGTAGATATTCAGACACAGAACAGACATGCCAATTATCTATCCTTGGGAATTTTCTTTCCTAGAATATATATGACATAACATTAGGTTCATTTAAACGTATGTGTGGACCGCACATGCTTTTAATCTAAAAAAATTAGAAACAGGCTATTTATATTCCACTTCTTCAAAGGAAATCAGCATATCTCACAGGTGAGTTCTCATGAATAATTGTAATTAGCTGTAAAACTGTAGCTTACTCATGGTATTTCTTGTTGACTGGTTACTCATTGCTCTGTTTTTTGTTGGGGTTTTTTTAAGAAAAAAAAGTCACATGAAAAATAATAATAATAGTAAGTTGGACAAGTAAAACAAGCCAGACCTGCTAACGGATCATACATAAAAAAACATTCCAGGTGATACTGAAAAAGCCATATGTAGGCGGAGGCTTAAATAAGTGGCATGCATCACTAATCTACTGTATATAAAGAACGCATATTCAGAAGGATAGAACGAAAAGAAGCGGTAAAGTCACTAGTTTTTAAAGTGTGAGAATCTAGTGTAAGTCAGTGCTCTGGCTTTTTCTGACCTTGAGCAAGTTGTATGACCGTCATAAATTTTAGGCATTAAACTGAAAAAAAATTATTGAATAATTTTTTGGAACTGTGTATTGTAATATGACTGCAGACAATATAAAGTGAACAAAAATATTGCATTACTCTTTTTTTTTGTTAATTTGATATGGTATTACTGTTATTGACTTCGTATTGCGAGGATTGTCATCTCCCTGGCAGTTCTAGCACCTGCCTTATCATAATTATTTTCTGATTAGCTTTTTATTGTAGCTTTTTGCCCCCTTGAGCTGCACTCTTTCAACACGGTATATGTACTGTATATGTACTGTATGTAAACATACAGAATATGCAATGTAATAAGTTAATACCATCAAAAAGGTGTTTTATTTTGCCATTGACTTTATAACCGTGGCGTAGCTAGACATGTGCGGGCCCCGACGGAAAAAATATTCAGGGCTCTCTCTCTGCTCTCTCTCTCTCTCTCTCGTTGCTCTCTTTCTCTCATTGTTCTCTTTCTCTTTGTCTCTCTCTTTCTCTTTGGTCTCTCTCTCTCTTTGGTCTCTCTCTTTGATTTCTGCTCTCTCTCTCTTCACTCTTATGTATTTCTCGCTTGTACTTCATTTTCTCTTTGTGTCTCTTCTGTTCTGTCTTCTTCCCTTTCATGTCTGTTTTTACCCCTGTGCTTTAACCCTTCCCCTCCCTCTTACCTTTCCCAGCCTGTCTCTCAGGCTGCATCTCCAGTCCCACGCTGCACTACTTGAGGCCCCCCCCCCCCCCTGACCTAGACCCCGCCCACCTACAGAGGCTCTGCAGAGGAAGGAATTTCCCCTCTGTCCTTCCTACTGCATCTCAGGACCCACCCACTCCACTCTGTGCTTCCTGCCCGCTGCTGCAGGGAATTAATGTGCAGACAGGGGGCTGGGCCGCCGACAGGGGGGGAGAGTGGACTTCCCAAGAGCACGGGCCCCCGGGCTTTGCCCAGTTTGCCCGCGCTATAACTACGCCCCTGCTTGATATTAAGAAAATGCATTTCAATTTGTGTCACTCAGCTCTGCATTGACTTAGCATACTTGTCAATATGCTATTGATAAATCTGGTGCAGTTTTAGTGCTCCACCTTTGCCCTGGTTTTGGAGCCAGGTGACTTTAATACAAATCCTGCAAAAAGTCATACACGTTCCCTCAATGAAAATGTTGTCAGCTTTATAAACAGCTCTCTATTTCTTATCCATTTCTGATCTTCAGATCTAGCCAGACTTACTGTTCTCGGTGCCGTGTTCACGTGCGACCGCTGGACCGCACTGCAACATTGCGCGATCATGGTCCCGAAAACAGAAAGTGGCCCAAGAGGATTAACTCTGCAGAAGTCCCTGCTTCTGAATGGGACCACGCACTGTTAATTCTGCCAGGCCAGTTACCAGCCTGTAAGAGCTTCACAGAGGAGTCCCAAAGAAAAGCAATCTCTCTCTGTGTCTCCCCGAGCAGCTCAGAAACAGTCCTGCCCCTTGATGATGTATCTGTCCTGCCCCTTGACGATGTAGATAACTGAATATGGATATCTGTCACAAGGGGGAATACAATAGGACCATATCCAGTCATCTACATCATCAAGGGGGTTGCACAGTACATTTAAATAATTGAAATATCCTGTCCAACTCGCTTGATGACGTAGATGACCAAATATGGTCCTATAGTATTCCCGCTCATGCCGTAAATACCATTAGTCAGTTATCTACCTCATCAAGGGGCAGGACAAACCAGAGTAAATTACTTATAGGTCAATGCTAGAGCTGCTGCCTTGAATTGTAGAGGTTGTGGTCCTGATCCTGTTGGTCCTGACACTATTAACCCTTTCATCACAAGGGACCTTAGGCTTGTCCGTATGCAGTAAGACTTACTGTCCCCAACACCATGAATGAACAAGCAAAAGTCTGCAGCACTGGGGACAGTGTCTGCAGCATTTATTACCCTACGGGGGTCCATGCTTTTCAATGTGTCGCACTGCCGCGACCGAAGACGTTAAGTCTTGCTACATCTGTAGGTCCTACAGAAATCTTTTAGCTGTGGGTTTTTTTTTTAATATATTTTGCATATTAAATTTACTAGCATATCTCACTGTTACCTTTTTGAGAACAGCCAGGGCCAGCCCGTCCATTAGGCGAACATATGCGGGGATCATAGGGGCGCAGCGAGAGCGGAGTGGCACAGGAGTCAGGGAGCGGCAGTAGATGGTGTCAGCGAGGGAAGACATTGAGACAGCGGCCGGCGGTGGATTGGCTGTGGCAGGCGAAGACATCTGATCGGAGCATTCTAAAGAAAATGAATTATTTGTTACTCTATGATGTTTTTAAAAAAAAAACATGCATCTTATGTGGAACTGCCCATTTAGCCTCAAATGATAAAACTTATGGGCATATGCAATGTGTTTCATGACAATCTGTCTCTTTATCAAGAATAAATGCGCTCCAGCTCTGCAGGTTATTGAGAACAGTTTGCTCTTTGATCATGATTTGTTGAAAATGGATCTGGTTATTGTTGACAGAAACCTTATACTGAAGCTAAATAGAGAAGAGTGCAAAAGAAAGAATAAAATGAGGCAGCTGATATTTGAAAAGGAATAAAGCCACAAAGCAAACAAAGCACAAGCAAGATGACACTTTAAAAAAAAAAAAAAAAAAAACAATATTTGTGTGTTTGTTTGTGCAACTAAACAAAAAGATTCATCATTGTGAATGCTACAAATATTGTGGGAAAAAATTTGAACAACAAAGTAAACATTAACACAATAGTGAGTTTTGTATTATTTTTAATCTGAAGTTTAAGTAGACTTAGAGAAAAGAGTCAAAGCAAAGACATAAGAGGAAAGCAGAAGAACATAATTTATGATATAAGTTAAAAAAAAAAGGAGAACTGGCACAAACATAAAAATAGAAAGAAAATTAGGTAAGCCATGTCAAAATAAGGAAGTACAGTATGTTAGGGAAACGAAGACAAAACAGATATCCTAAATAAATATGTTGTCAGTTATCTACAGAAAAAGAACCCTTGTCAAGTGACAATGCTGTAAAGGGAATAGAGTCACTTCTGGGAGAAGAGTGAACAATTGAGTGGACAATGCAAAGAAGGAAGCCAGGTGGGATTCATCTAAGTATAAAACAGAAGTTTATTGAAGTATTGGCAATAAAAATGAAAGACCAGCCTAACCTTTTGAAAATATTCCATATATGAGGTTAACAGACACATAGGGCCGGCACATCAAGCTGCGGTAACCTAAAAATGTGTTATTAGCACCAAAAAATGTGCCTTATTTGTATCGTGCAATACATCAACGTTGCATTGCCAAAATTTTATTGCATACATTAAAAGTATCAAATTCGATAAAAAACAGACATAATACCAAATTTTTAGGTAAAAACTGCCATGCATCAAGTTCCAATATTAATCAGAACAGGGTGAACATGAAAAATACACAAATAATGTAACACCTTGTCCAGGTTGACTTTAGCCCTGTCTTTACTGTGTATATATGGCCAATATACTGGCCATTATATATATAGGCCAGATAAGCTTAAACAACCTGAAATAGGTGTTAACATTGTTATTAAAATACATTACAGTATGTGACGGGAGACCAGGACTCTTTATTGGGATCAAGCACAAGACAGGGCACAGATCACATAAATGGGTGTTTATTTTGGCCGTAGCCAACAGACCCAGCACAAAGTCACAACAGAGCGTATACTCGCAACCCTCAGAGCAATACAGGGGAATCCTAGTCGCCTAGTTGTCTAATGCCTCCAAAATGACTTCCCTTGCACAGCTTCAACTCCTGTAGAGGTCCAGAGTTTCTAGGCCACACTTGATGCAAATTGCGTCAGAACATTTTCAAATCTCCTGCTCAGCGTAGCAAGCAACCTCGACTTCGGGTGTCACTGGCACATCCTCAGAGCCCACTGCTTAATCTATCTGCATGCCAACCTAGAAGAGATCTGTGTAACTGAGATCGGTAACTGCTTTTCAGCAATTACTCTTCCCAGACCCCTGGGGTTTTGGTATGTTCCTCCTTCCTTAGTATTTGGTAAAGCCCAGCTCTGTTTCCTACTTGGCTAGTCAGCAGTATTTCCTTGTAAGCTTGCAGCCACAACTAAGTGGTCTCTCCTATTGCTTTCCCTGACATAGTATTGTTTTGGTTTTTTTTCACCATCTAATTTATGCATCTACAATGTTTTCTATTAATTTCTGTTTGTTTATCAGAAATTCAAGGGGGACTTTATCTTGCATGAAGGAGGTGAGTTTAACTACCTGTCAAAATCATTCTTGTCAAGATGATGGCCATTCTCCTCTGCGGCAACATGAGATCCATCCAATAAAGGCTAAAGCCCAACCTAAAAAAAAACCACCAATCAAATCCTTGCCCACTAGCACAGTCCCCCCCCCCTACTCCCCTCCCCCACTCCCCCCCCCCCACTCCTCCCCCAAAAACAACAAGTGAAATTGATGCAATCTGGGATGGAGGGTGATGGTCAACCGAAGCAATGGATGCTCAACTTGCCCCGAAGAAATGCATCCTCCTTTGATAGAAGAGCAGTTCCGGTGCTGACCCTGGTGGCCTTATGGTGTCCACTGGGCATGTATTTTTGTCCAGATTAGAAAATGCTTCTATATCAGAAACCAGGTGATACCATGGGGTCGATGGATTGCCAATCATCCCTGAGGGACACGCCAGATCATGCACTATAAAATAAAAAAAGCAAGCGGACTACCGCTTTAAGGTAGTTAGACATTCATTTCAGCTGAAAAAGTGGACACTAAAATATTTTGGAAAATGGATAGAAGTGCGGCGCAACTGCGCATGTCCAATGAACGGCTCCCAGATGACTAGTTCAACATAACTTTATTTGACACACACCAGGGCTACACCAGCATCTCCCCCTCAACGCGTTTCACCCTTACGCAGAGGGCTTCGTCTTGGAGTGGGGAGAAGTGGTGACAGCCTCTTAAATACCTAAAAGCCCGCAAAAGCGGCATTAAAACTTTAACCCCTTCAGTGCTATATGCCTGTTAGCTAATATCATGCTATTTAAAGT
The DNA here is from genome assembly GCF_040206685.1 of Ascaphus truei. Lineage (NCBI taxonomy): Eukaryota > Metazoa > Chordata > Amphibia > Anura > Ascaphidae > Ascaphus > Ascaphus truei. The sequence continues at coordinate 106,390,812 of NC_134487.1, read as the reverse complement.
ATTTAATGTCTGTGCAGCTCACTATAAACATATTATATGCACGGAGAGCATCTAAATTATATATTCAGACATACACAGTAGCAATATGATAAGACTATTTGGCAGCACATTCCAGGTATATGAATAAACATAAAAAGCTGTTGCAAACACTGCAAGTGGAATATACTCAACACTAGATTCACAATAACCCAAGTTGTATACCTATTAGTCAATCATACATATAGGGGCTTCCTAATGCTTTATTTAAACATATTTGTGACTTATAGACCAGTGAATCAAGGGAAGGTAGGTGGGAAAGGGAGAGAAACAAGGGTAAAAGGGGGGGGGGGAGAAGGGGGGGAAGGGGAGGGGAGGAGGTATGGAAGGGGAGGGGGGGAGGGGATGAGAAATGTGAGGGAGGGAAAGAGGGGGGGGGGGGAGGAGGGGGGAGGGGGGGGGGGAAAAGGCTAAGGGAGGGACAGTGTAGAGAATAAATCAGAAATACACAGTAGACGTTCTGTTCTTAAGAAGACCATGATATGTACATATCTGCATTCCACGTATAACACTCTTATATATCTCTTAAAGAAAACATCGTAGATCCCAATCCACATTAAGTCCACTGGGTTGTAATGTGTTTAATGTGTGGATCCAGTGCGCCTCCCTTTGGTGTAGGAGCTTGATTCTATCCCCTCCCCGAGGGGGGAGGACTACATGTTCTATAGCGCAACAACTGAAATTGTCCACAGAACCCAATGGACAGTTGTTAAAGTGGATTGGGACCGGATGTGTCATGTCTGAATTCTTAATGAGCCTTAAGTGTTCTAGAATGCGAATTTTTAAGGCTCTGCTGGTAAGCCCCACATACTGTTTTTTACATCCGCATTGTAACAGGTATATGACATAATTGGTCTGACATGACATAAAAGTTTTTATCTGATATTCCGTGTTTCAAGTTTATCAGTGAAATGTTTAACTTTCCTCATTTTGGGACAAATCTTACAGTGCCCACATTTAAATGATCCAATCAATCAGGAGGAAGCGAGAAGAGCGGTCTCACAACCCAAGGAGCAGGTGAGGTTACTCTTTCCCCCTGCACCGGTTGATTAAGTGACCCTGCTTAGCTCTCCCACGCTTACCCCAGTGTCCTCATTTACTGACCTGCCTCACACTGAAGCGCTTGACAGATTCTCTGCAACTAAAATATTTTGGGCTAAATTTGAAGGTATAAATGATGAAAATTCAAAAATCAGATAATTTTTCTGGAAAGTATTTCAAAAGAGCTTGGCATCGATGAGAAACAGAGAAATCTCCTTCTCTCCTTATGCATCACAAAATTATGCAACCAATTTAACTTGAGCTTATATGTTTTCTTAGAAGAATTACAGTATATATGCAGGAATATGTATCATATGTGCAGATTCGATATAGGCTGATACCTTTTAGTGAACCAACATTTGAGTTCCTCATATATTACATTATAGTGTACAGATCTTTGTAAACCTCATAAGTTTCTTCTTCAATGTACAGAACTCCTTGAACGTCTTGTATTCTCTTGCTTGCTCCATTTTCTCAAAAACCTATTCTCTCCTAGACCATCTACAATCTGGCTTCTGCACTGCTCACTCCACGGAAACAGCCCTCACTAAAATAACTGAAGACCTCCATGCTGCCAAAGACAGAGGTCGTTACACTCTGCTCATATTACTCGACCTCTCTGCAGCACTTGACACTGTGGACCACCCTCTTCTCCTTCACATTCTCCATACTCTTGGTATTCGGAACAAAGCTCTGTCCTGGATCTCATCCTACCTCTCCCATCGTACTTTCAGTGTCTCTTCTGCTAACACCTCCTCCTCTATTGATCTCTCTGTGGGGGTACCCCAGGGCTCTGTCCTGGGACCTCTTCTCTTTTCTCTGTACACACTCTCTCTAGGTGACCTAATAACATCTTTTGGGTTTAATTATCACCTCTATGCTGACGACAAACAAATATACTTTCAACAGCCGATCTTACACCTGCTGTACAAACCAAAGTTTCTGAATGTCTCTGCTATATCATCCTGGATGGCCCTCCGCCGCCTTAAACTCAACATGCCTAAAACAGAGGTCTTCATACTTCCTCCCAAACCTGGCCCTACTACCTCCTTCCACATTACTGTTGGAACTACGATCATTCACCCAGTAGCCCAAGCACACTGCCTAGGGGTCACACTCGACTCCTCTCTCACATTCGCACCTCACATTCAAAACATTTCTAAAACCTGTTGCTTTTTCCTCCGCAATATAACAAAGATACGCCCTTTCCTCTGTTGCTCGACTGCTAAAACTCTGACTCAGGCCCTCATTCTCTCCCGTCTTGATTACTGTAACCTCCTGCTGTCCGGCCTTCCTGCCTATCACCTGTCTTCCCTACAATCTATCCTAAACGCTGCTGCCAGAATCACTCTACTACTATCTGTCTCAGCATCTCCCCTCATGAAAACCCTCTCCTGGCTTCCGATCAAATCCCGCATCGCACACTCCATTTTTCTCCTCACTTTTAAAGCTTTGCACTCTTCTGCCCCTTTTTACATCTCAGCCCTAATTTCTCGTTATGCACCATCCAGACTCTTGCGTTCTTCTCAAGGATGTCTTCTTTCTACCCCCTTTGTATCTAAAGCCCTCTCCCGCCTTAAACCCTTTTCACTGACTGCCCCACACCTCTGGAATGCCCTTCCCCTCAGTACCCGACTAGCACCCTCTCTATCCACCTTTAAGACCCACCTTAAGACACACTTGCTTAAAGAAGCATATGAATAGCACTGTGGATATTCTGAACACATGATACATAAAGCTTGGCCCCCTGCAGACGCACTTACCAGAACTCCCTCCTACTGTCTCTGTACGTTCTCAGTACCTACCAATTAGACTGTAAGCTCCTCAGGGCAGGGACTCCTCTTCCTTAATGTTACTTTTATGTCTAAAGCACTTATTCCCATGATCTGTTATTTATATTATCTGTTATTTATTTGATTACCACATGTATTACTACTGTGAAGCTCTATGTATATTAATGGCGCTATATAAATAAAGACATACAATACAATACAAACCAATGAGGTTTTGAAAGCTCTGTACAATATAATTGAATCCATGAAAAACTATAATGTTGCTTCACTCAAAGTTATCACAACCTATATAAAATCTGCTTTTTTCTAGAACCAATACATCTACTAGAACGTGGAACTGTTATATACACCAAAATATGCACTTACTCATTTGTCCCCACTTGCCACGAGTTATATAAATTAAAGCAGCAATCCCCTGGAGCTGATCCATGCTAATCCTAACTCTGGGGACCCCACAATTCCCAGGGTATATAGGTGGTCCTCAATATCCGTTGGTCCGTTATCCGTCCAACGGATTATCCAATGTCAGATAATGCTTTCTGTCCAATGCATTATCCAACGTTGGAATGGTTTATCCGACGCTCGCCGCCGCGGATTAATATTGGATCCACAATCTGACAGTCCGCAATGGATTCCGGCGGATAGCCGAGGACCGCCTGTATACCTTTTCTGTGTGCCAGTAAACTCAAAGATGGCTGCTTTGGGTCGTTCAACAGAACACTGCCATGTCATGCTCTGATGACATGCATAGCAGCTATATCGCTTTCCCAAAAGCGACCAAAAAGTCTGGCCCATAAAAAGGATAAATATCTCAGGAACCAGGTGGTCCCCAGAAATAAAATACAAATATTGCGAGTCACCTCTGGGAGATCTCCCCAAAGAAGGTTATGTAAAAAAACAAGGAAAGGTTTTTGGCCACTCAGGGACACCATAGCAGTGCTATCCAGGTGGTGACGTCAGCGGAAGAGGTGATCGATCGAACTCTGTCGGCAAGGAGTCCACGAGTATTGCAGGCGATCCTCCCGGAGCAACAGGCGGTTGCACCCCATGGCGAGCGGTGTCTTCTGAAGATAAAGACCCTAAACCATTGCGCATGTCCTACTCATGTCCGGTGAGTAAGATTTCAATTTTACCACGGCTGAGCAGCTCATCTTCCTCAAGCACAAGCGCTTGGAAGTTTTTTTATGCCTATACATCTGTTTGATTAACTGTTTTATATTAATTGTTTTATACCAATCGTTTTATAGAATAAATGCTCTCATTATATATACCATATTATGTCTTGGGTAATACACTATTGTAGTGTTTTTTGCCTTTCTTTGTATTCCTTTTCTGAGGTTTACAGCACAAGACAAGAACTTTTGTACAAGATTCCACTTCCATTCTTTCCTCAGCGCCATAGGAGGTTTCTTTCCGCAGACTTCTCATCTGGTTGGGAGATACCAGATCAACCTTTCAGGCAGCTAAAGGACTACCTTCACCGCACTCTGTATCACAGGTTTTATATATTGTATATCACTGTATTTTGTTTGCATGAGCGCTATTTACACTTATCATTTCACCACTTTATGTAAAAAAACAAACAGTGAAAAGAATGAACGTAGGAAGGGGAAAGGGGGTTGCTGATTGAAGAATTTTGCCTCTCTGTTTCTCTCTGAGTTTTCCCCTGCAAAAGGTTGTTGTTTATTTAACAGCTTGTATTTACCGAATTGTTCAAAATGTCTTTGTTTGCATAACGTTTCTATTTGCACTGACGGATAAAAAAAAACATTTTTTCACGGTTTGGACATATGGGAACTGTTTAATGAATATAGCAAAACGTGTTTCCATGCAAAATAGGGGAATAGGGAACAATCCCCTGACTGGTGCTAAAAAAACGTCACTGTGTGGTATAGCAATATATTAAGCAAATCCGGGATCCATATAGCATAAAGCACAAATCTATCCAGGTGCACAATAAAGTGTGTGAATGAAGGCAATCTCACTCCTATTATAGCCCCATAAGGTAAGACCAATAAGTGGGTCTGACTGTGCTGACAAGGGTAAGTGAAGGAAGACCAACACTCACCCTGTGTGGAAGCACATGCCTCTGCCCAGCGGTCTGGACGGCTGGAGGGATGTAAGAAGCACACTGGCAACAGGAGGAAGTTCACTGGAAATAAATAAATAAACTCACGATAACAGAGTCAGCTGGATCCCGATAAGGCGTGCTTCAGTCCAGGTAAGTATAGCAAAAATTCGGAGAAAAGGCTGATCACAGCAAGGGATAGGGCTGGAGGCAGGTATCCAATAAAAAAGTATTTATTGATTAAACAGCATGAAAGCAGACAGATGCAGGGTCCTCTGACGCCTTTCTCGCCCGACAGGCGCTTTATCAAATTGTTCAAAATGTCTTTGTTTGCATAATGTGCGTATTTGCACTGACGGATAAAAAAAAAAACGTTTTTTCACGATTTGGACATATGGAAACTGTTTAATGAATATAGCAAAACGTGTTTCCATGCAAAATAGACCTCCTATTCTCATAGTTAAATGAATAGTCCCCATAAGTTTAATACATGTATATATGCATCGTGTGACTCATACTGAAAGTCTATTGACATTCCCCAAGTCACAAGCTGATACACACAGAGAAAACACATTATTTTTTGACCTTTCATATGAGCAAAGAGCATTTGAGTTGACTTTCTGCCATAGTATTACATTTCTTGCAACATTGAAAGGAACATTTACTAAACAGATCTATATTCACAAACCTCGTGTATATATCGTAGATACAGGAGTTATCATAAAGTATGTAAAGATAACCACCAAAACATTTACTTAACAAGAGAACAATAATATTTGAATACATTATTAGGAATACTTGTATTGATCTGATTAAAAAGGCCTCAATTTCCTAATTGTAACTTATTAGACTGCCTCTTTAAACCATTCCCATATTGCACAGGTATCCTCTGGGTTAGTCATCAGCAGTAATAAATGCTTGTTGCAGTGATTAGCATAGCGACAGGGAAGCATATAAAAGTTATTGAAAGCAATAACATAAAATAGCTTTAAATATATAAAGTAAATATAAAGTAAGACCGATCAAAGGTTTCTTACATAATGTAACTGTAACTACATAGCTGTAACTGTTACATATGCCCTTAATATATATTATCTTTAACTGTGCACGCTATGTCTTGTATATAATGTATACCCTGTTCACTTATGTAACTGTATTTGTAACCATGTACTATTTGTCATTTAACTCTAGGCCCAGGACATACTTGAAAACGAGAGGTAACTCTCAATGTATCACTTCCTTGTAAAACATTTTATAAATAAATAAAATAAATAATGTATCAACTTCTTTTCATGTTCCCTCTTAATGGCATAAAACCCTTTTGGGTTATACCAAGATAAGAGTATGAAAAGAATACAGAGAACACAGCTATCCCCCAAATTATTGGTGGGTGAGATATTAGGAGCATTTGCTCATTGAGTATTAATCTCCATTCAAATGTATGAATGTTATCAATAATGATTAGGTGAAACAAGGTGGATGTAGTGCGCAACTAAAATCTATCTCATTATACCCAAGTGAAATGAAGTGAAAATATATAAAATGTATATTATGTGATCCTACAAATAATTAGGAAGGAGCGTCTGAAACCTTCGCGGTTTCGAAACGCGTTGGAATAGTTTCGATCTAGCTATTCAAGTGGACTGCACATCCTGAAGCTTATCAGCATTCTGTACCATCGTCCTGTAAGGAGATTGTGACGCATGATACACGCCGTCGCGGGAGAATGATGTCACGGGCAGTGAGACGGAGAGACCGGCGGCTGCTGACACATAGTGTATTATTGCCAGCTAACACCCCCGCAAACGGAACTCTTGTGAACGAATTGATACTGTCTAAAGACACCAGAGACATCTTCCAAGATCAGGAGGCACTTACCTGTGACGATTCCAGATGACATCTGGCTGGAGACACCTGGTTGGCGCTCGGGGAACAACCCTTGACATGCTGTTATAATTCTATTTTGATGTACGCTTAATACTTACCTGTTTCACTTATTTTTACAATATAATTTTTAATGCACTATGAGCGTTGTGCGCTGTGTTTTGTGTCTTTATCAATAATGATTGCCTGATTCAATATCCATCTGTTGATCAGTGCTTTGTTTTCATTTCCTCCCTAACACAAAATGGGTTAAATGGTATTTCTTCCCCAAACCACAAAGAAATTAAGTTAATAAATGAAAGCAGTAATTTGCAATGTCTGGTGGCGTAACTATCGCACCGGATGCCAGATCAACTCAGAAGGGATGCCCGAAGGGAGTTGAGACTCTCCCTCTGGACTGGGGAGGAACCCTCTCCCCCTCCCCCCAAGCTGTTATAGAGGTCCCACGTTCTTCCCCACAGCAATGAAACTGATAGTCGTGGGAGTGAGTGTGGCCTCTGTAAGACAGCTTCGTCATCATGGCGATATAATGTCACATGATACAGCGACGTCATGGCGTCGCGGGACCAGGGCCAACATGTAAGTGGCACCTGCTATAACAACTGCCTGGAGATTCTCTGAGTCTGACCCTAATTTATTCCAACTGCCTGCTCTCCTGCCTTCTGTCACCTCTCTCTCCCGCTTCTCACCTCCTCTGCCATCTCTGGGATCTCCCTTCATCAGCATATCATCTTTATACGCCTTTTCCGTATCTTACTCCTTCTGGTAGGGGGCACCAATCTCAGTACGAAGACCCTCTAAATGAACTCTTTGTAGGTTTTGGACAGAGTTTGCTAAGCAATGCTAAGACTTCTTAGTGGCCCCTTACACTGAAGTTATGCCACTGGAAATGTCTCAAGGGATAGTTACAAGTAAGTGGTTACCAATTGCCAGTGTCTTTCAAATCACTCAAAGGAATAGATACATACATACATCGTTCAATAAAATATAGAATAAAATTATAACATAAAAATGTAAGTGATAGGACAAACTCCCCTATGAGAACATTTTAAATGGAGATCTTGAATAACTTGATAAAAAGCCTAATATCTATATATAAGTTTGAGACTGTACAGTCTCATGTTGTAATTAAGGTCTCCATAGTATGGCCGGCTTTGGGAATTTTTTTTGAATGCCTCTGGCTTGGGTTTGTATGCATTTGCTGTGATTGTGCTTAGGTGTGTATACAAACTCTACTATCGAATGAATCACCGACATGTTCCTTTGATGCCTGTGGTTACCCCACCTTCATGCTTGTTTTGTTTTTTGTAATATTATACTTCATATTTATTTCCACTTAGCAAAACACATTTTAGTTGCAATAAAGTTGAAGCACAGAACTAAACTCTAAAGAGCACATAAACTATACCGTATAAACTACTTTCATTAGCAGTTAATTAGAGGTTCATAATCCACTTTACTGAAAAGAATGCTTCTTTTTTGCATAAATTGTTGCTATTCGAATTTGGCAGGTAAATGTAATAATATTATTATGAAAGTCTCCTGGCAGCTAATCTAGGGCAAAAATAGTGCAACATTTTGCATCAGATTTATTAAAGGAAAAATGTTATTGCTTTATACTGTATGTGATTCCTTTTCTTTCATAAATTTGGTGCTGTTTTTTGCACTGGTTGTGTTCTTGTTTTGGAGCTAGAAGACCCCCCTGGTGTGTACCCTTTTTATGTATTTCCATATGAATGTACATCAAATGCATAACCATAGGCTCAGTACCACAAGATTGGCGTAAAGCAGACATGGTGGCTATTTTTAAAAAAGAGCTAGATCACAACCGGGAAATTACAAACCTGTAAACCTGACATCAATAGTGGGGAAGCTACTTGAAGGTTTAGTATGGGATTATATTCAGGGATACCTAATGGATAACAAAGTTATTAGAAATAGTCAGCATGGATTTATGAAGGATAGATCATGCCAAACTAACCTTATTTGTTTCTTTGAGGAGGTAAGTAGGAATTTAAACCAGGGTAATGCAATTGATGTGGTCTACTTAGATTTTGCAAAGGCTTTTGATACGGTTTCACACAAGACGTTGGTGTACAAAATAAAATAGGTTTCTGTAAAAATATTTACACCTGGATGGAAAACTGGTTAGAATAGGATAGGCAACACAGAGTTGTCATAAATGGAAACTTTTCAGATTGTGCTAAAGTTGAGAGTGCAGTACCTCAAGGTTTCATACGGGGACCCCTGCTTTTTAACTTGTTTATTAATGAGTAGCAGGAGAATTTCCACAATGGAAAGAAGCGGAGCACAGCAATGAAGTAACGAGGGCTAGACACCGGTAAGTACACTGGCGACACACTTTATTCGAGCTCGGCTAGTCCCACGAATTCGGGTATACCCGGGTGTATTGAGGTTTGTGACTGTTTTCTGCCCGAGTGCATTGGGTTATTTTCCAGGCAGGGATTGAAGCATTTTATTCCCGCTGGCTGCAATACTGCACAGTATATATATATACTGCATTACAATTCATGAATTTATGCCATCTGGTAGACACGCGAAGTATTGCAGCCTATTAAATCCTAATCATTATCATTTAACAGATCAGCCGCCCGTCAGCCAGGCATGAACCCAGGCTGGGAAGGCAAACGCAACGGGGCTTGTCAGAGGTGAGGAGCGGCGCATTCCAGGTATCTGCCAGGTACATACTGGGTATTTGCTCGAATAAAGTGTGTCGGTGCAGTAGGAGGTTAAAAATCCTTTAATCCATCATGGTATGGGATGAGTAAAATCTCTAACGCGTTTCGGGCCGTCGCCCTTTGTGATCGATCAGCAAAGATCCTGCTTCACTGGGTTCACGTAAATGGCCACGTTTCAGTTTCAATCAATCCTTTAGTCAGTGTAACTCAGTAATATCAGGATACATTGTTGCTGCTAAGGTAACATCGCCTATTGTTATAGTTTACAGCTCAAACTCCTGGGAACATTTGAAACAATTATTACAAATAGGAAAGTGTTGCAAAGATCTTGCACTGCTTGGGATGTGTGCTAAAGCCTGCTGCAGAAATCAAAGGATGCTCAGTATATTACGTATAATTAAAAATGGTATTAAGTTGAATAAAAGAAAATGCAGTAAGTATTATCTAATACTACAGAACTTATTTATTTAACAAAAAAACACATGTAGGATATTGCTTGGATTGCTCCTTTAAACGGTATGAATAGAAGGGAAAAAAGCAGAATGATGTTACTATATAAATCATTAGTAAGACCACACCATAAAAAAGACATTACAGAATTATAAAAAGTACAGAGAAGAGCCACCAAATGAATAAAGGCGTTGGATCAAGATCAAGAAATCAGTACCGGTGGGTCTAGAGGCTATCGACGGACGTCCTCTCCAGCCAGCCTTCATTTCATTAGAGACTCCTACTCTTACTTTCTCCACTATTGACGGTCACAAGGAAAAGATCTCACTGGATGTTATCCATTCACAGGTCATTCTGGGCCTTCCTTGGCTCCAACAACACAACCTGCTTATAGACTGGACAGATAAGCGACCTATGCAATGATCCTTATGATTGTCCCATTGATCTTCTGCCCGGCGCCTTCCTTCCTAAAGGTAGATCTTATCCTTTGTCCCTTCCTGAGACTAAGGCTATGTATGAATATATTCAGGAGAATTTAAAATGAGGGTTCATTAGAACTTCATCCTCCCCAGCTGGGGCTGGGTTCTTTTTTGTTAAGAAGATGGTTCACTCTGTCCATGCATAGACTACAGGGGTCTTAACAAAATAACCCTGAAGAATCGTTACCCCTTGCCACTCATTTCAGAATTGTTTGATCGTCTACAAGGTTCTTCCATTTTTTTTAAAACTTGATCTTCGTGGGGCCTACAATCTCATACGCATTCGACAAGGGGATTAATGGAAAACGGACTTCAATATGAGACGGCCATTACAAATATTTGGTCATGCCTTTCGGGCTCTGTAATGCCCCAGCTGTCTTGTAAGAATTCGTGAATAATATTTTTCGGGATGTGCTCAACATTTTTATAATTGTCTATCTCAAGGATATTCTTATTTTTTCTAAATCTATATCCGAACATATCCAGCACACCAAGCTAGTACTCTCCCATCTACGTGAGAATCATCTCTATGCCAAGATGGAGAAATGTATTTTTCACCAAACATCCACTTCTTTCTTGGGATACATTATCTCTGATAAAGGCTTCTCCTTGGATCCTGATAAACTCAAGGCAGTTGTAGATTGGCCCCAACCCACTTCTCTCAAGGCGATTCAGCGGTTTCTTGGCTTCGCCAATTATTATCGTAAATTTATCCGTAATTTTTCCGCCACAGTGGCTCCAATCACCGCCCTGACGAAGAAGGATGCGGACACTTCTTTCTGGTCTCCTGAAGCATGCCAGGCTTTTGAAACTCTTAAGAAAGCGTTTGTCTCTGCTCCCATCTTACGCCATCCGGACCCTAAACTTCCTTTCACTTTGGAAGTAGACGCCTCGGATAGTGGAGCGGGAGCCATACTCTCACAGATACAGTCCCCCCAGGATAAACTACACCCCTGCGGGTTTTTCTCAAAGAAATTCTCCTCTGCTGAACAAAACTACGATGTTGGCAACAGGGAACTTTTGGCCATCAAACTTGCTCTCCAAGAATGGAGACACCTCCTGAAGGGTACTGAAAATCCGATTTCGATACTCACGGACCATAGAAATCTATTATATATCGAGGGTGACCGTCGCCCCGGCTCCTGTCAGGCTCGCTGGGCTATGTTCTTTTCCAGATTCAACTATATCATTTCCTACATTTACGGTACTAGGAATCTAAAAGCTGATGCCTTATCCTGTCAATTCGTCAGTGAAGACAGGTCCGAAGACATTCCTGAGACCATTCTACTCGCCAAATATGTCATCTCGGCTAACTCTTTTGATGTACTGGACAAGATCTTGGAGACGCAGACGCTCATCCCTGAGGGTATGGAAGTGCCGGAAGGTTGTTTGTATGCTGCACCTCAATTTCAGCAGAAGATCCTTGAGTGTTGTCACTCCTCTAAGTCTGCCGGTCACCCGGGTACAAAGAGAACTTCCGATCTGATCAGACGCACCTTTTGGTGGCCTAATATGTTTAAGGATGTCAAGGAATTCATCAACTCATGTTCCTTCTGTGCTCGAAATAAGTCCGCCCGCAATAAGCCTTCTGGTCTGCTTCGTCCCCTACCCATTCCGGACCGACCGTGGACCACCTCTCAATTGACTTTATTGTTGAGCTTCCTATTTCTTGTGGGATGAATACTAGTCTCGTTATTGTTGATAGATTTTCCAAACAGGCCCATTTCATTCCTCTCAAGGGTTTTCCTAATTCTGCCACATTAGCAGATATTTATATCAAAGAAATATTTCGTATTCATGGAGTCCCACTATCTATAGTGTCCGATCGGGGGTCACAGTTCATCTCGAAATTTTGGCGGGCCTTCGCTCAAAGGTTGGAGATCACTCTTCTTTTTTCTTCTGGTTATCATCCCAAATCCAATGGACAAACCAAAAGAACAAACCAATCATTAGAGCAATACCTGCGATGCTTTATTTCTAAACTACTCCCATGGGCCGAATTCGTCCATAACTCACTCAGAAATGAGTCCACTCAAGAATCACCATTTTTCATAAATTACGGGTTCCATCCAGCATGCCTTCCTATCTCTTCCAATACTTCCGGATTTCCAGCAGCAGATTCCAGAGTGAACTCGCTTCAAAATTCTTGGAAAAGGATTCAAAAGACTCTACAGGAAGCAGTACTCAGACAAAAGACACAGGCAGATTGCCGTGAGGCACCCAAGTTTAGGCCAGGAGACAAAGTGTGGCTTTCATCTAAAAACATAAGATTGAAGACTAATACTGTACACTGAAACTGGCCCCAAGATTCCTGGGTCCATTCACCATTCTCAAACAGGTCAATCCTGTGGCGTACTGCTTACCACTGCCTCAATCTATGAGAATCCCGGCAGTCTTCCACGTCTCATTGTTAAAACCTGTTGTTCAAAGTTCTCAGTTTCCTGACATCAGACCTAAACCTCCACCTGTCATCGGACTGGGTCAAGAAAAATTCGAAATTCAATCCATAATTGATTCCAGATACTCCAGAGGAGGTGTCCAATTCCTCGTACACTGGAAAGGCTTTGGACCGGAGGAACACTCATGGATACCTCTTCGTCAGATTCATGCTCCCGGCTTGTTAAGGCGGTTCCACGCCAGGTTCCCGCACAAGCCTTATGGGAATCATCCTGAGGCCGATCCTCAAGAGGGGGAAGGGCATACTGTAAGGAATCGGGGAACTCATCTTTTGCGACGTGTTCCCTCCTTACCTGATATGACACAGTCCTCCTCTGGCACCAGCGCGTGCGCGCACCCACGCTGTGCTTACAGAGTGTACGCACATGTGCAGCTCTTCTAGGATACCACTGAGCTTAGCTCCACCCCCTCAGATGCACCGTGCTTCTATCGCACGCGGCACGCACATGTGAGGTCGTGCACCACTCCCCAGCTGCGTGGCAAGTATTCTTATTGCCCACTTGTCTCCTGCAGCCTATCTCTGCCTCCGCAGAGGCCGTGCCTCCGTTCCGCCCCTGCCTCATTGGATCCTGTCTGCTATAAATGCCTTGCTCATTCACTCCTGCTTTGCTGAGCATAACTTGTTGTAGCCTTGAGCTCCTGCATCTGTTGTGCCTTGCTCCTTGTCTTGTGTTCCTTCCTGCAGTTTGATTCTACGTGCACCGACCCAGCTTGACTTCTGAACCCCTCTGGGTATTGACCCCGGCTTACCCTCGACTCTGCGGACCTCTCCAACCCAGACCACGGCTTAACGGACTTTGACTATTCTGACCTCTCCATTCCAAGACCTTGGCAAGTATCAGGACTAACCCACTCTCTCCAAGCCAGACCCTGCTATGTTGACAATCCGCCTGCCAGGCACGCTTCCGCTGCTCCGGGTGCGTGGTTCTATACTTCCCCACCTCAGTACCGGGGTCCTGTCTTGCTCGTGGGCAGCGCAAGCGTTACTGAATCAAGAATGTCCATTCACCTTTTGTTGTTTTGCAGTAAGGGAAGAGTGTCCCACAACTAGGAAGAGCCCTAATCTATTATGAAGATACCATAGCTGCTATTTATCCTTCAAGGCGGATGTGCGTGACAGTTCAAGGCAAGGTATCCCTAATCCAGGGTTCCTGGGAACTGTCACAACTAAGGTTTCTCCAACGCCAACTCTTAGCACCAGATTACTACAGAGAAGACTACTAGGCCAGTTTAAAGATGATAGGTAGATGGGATCCTGGATAGAAGTACGTACACCTACATATACAGAGTCTTGGACATTACCTGGGAGTGTCTCCAGATCACTGAAGCTGTAGAAGCGCAGTTTCCCTTAACCGTGGGCAAGGGTAGGTGATGTAAGCCTGGGGTACCTCCCTGGGAAGCTACCTGGCACCCAGGGAATAAGTATGTAAGCATTCTCTTGTGTCAAATAAAGAGACCTGTCTGTCACTGAACCATGTGGTTATCCCTGGAACTGCTCCATGGTCCCCCGACATTTGGGCAACCCTCTGGCACCGTGCTCACAGCCAATAGAAAAGTTGTAGTTTTCCATTGGCGACCCTGCTGCCATGTTTATAGTCCAGCAGACATATTTGTCGTTTTTTGAGTCACACATGTCAGAAAAAAAGTCAAATATCTCTAGAACCAGGGGGACCCGGGATATCGGACGACCATGGATGAGCTCCAGGGGACCCCCACCCCCCTGTTTAGATACGGTTTAAAAGAATATATCCATTGGGGGAAACTGCTGCTTTAACTTAAAATCTAAGATAGTGAAGACAATAAAAAGCCTGTAGGACACATGCGGATCTTGATCCTGATACACTGTGACCAATTCATCATCTGTAAACATTTTCTTTCAGTGCATATTTTTCTGTACTAATACAGTGTTTTAACTTTGATCCTGATTTTTTTTAAATGTCTTGTGATGCTACATGATTGATGCATGTAGCACTGACGAGTACAAAAGAGGGCTTTGAGTGTGCTAATATTGTCCAAGTATGTTCAAGTATAAAAGAGGCCCTCTCATTATCTTTGGTTGCTTACCACAGAAAAGCAGTTTTGTTGGAGACAAATTGAGACACCAGGGTTACATGAACCAGCATTAAATGATCGTGCCTGTGGGGAATCAGATGACAGCAGAAAGAGTCAATTTAATGGTAAGTGAGCATGAGGGTAAGAGTTCACAGTTCAGTAGATGTGGCAAAGTTAATTGTAGAGTAGAGCAAACTCTTCTTCCTTGCGTCCACCTGCCTGCTCTCACCCCTGCTCGCCCCTCCTCATCCCCCACACCCCCTTAACCTTTACAGTATGACATACATTAAAAGTAAAGGGGAGACATAAAGTGATGTTATCAATTTCCAAGTCTTGGTGAAGCTTTCGTGATAATGTATTATATTAATTAATAATTGATGGATAAATAAGTTATGGAGGGTAAAAAGAAAGTGACAAAAAACCCTCCACCGTATAGCATACAGCAAATAAAAATATCACTTGTGAGCACATTCCCACCTCAGACATGATTCTCTATATCTTTTGCATTTAACCATGATGGGAAGGGCTATAATAGGTTGAGGGTTTTGGGCAGAAGGGTAATTTTAATCAAGTACATTTTTGCCTTTTACATTTGGCTCTGTAACATCTTACGTGTCACATAGGTAGTGTCTGTTGGTTTAAGATTGGAGTTAAATTTAATGTGAAGTAAACAAGAGGAATTGGATTCTGCACTTCATCAACAACTCTTCAACTGTGAGAACTTAGCTTTCTAAATGCTTTGCCAATTTTTACATATCTGAAGACAACTTTCTATGCTGCTGTTTAACCTTCAGTGCTACACTGCCCCACAGGCATGAGTAAGGCCTCAGCCATGTTGCCTGCTTGCTGGCGGAAGCTTGCTGACGCGCGCTCCCGCTCAGCACTGAGCCCCTACAGCTGAGAGGCAATTAACCACTACCTGTGGTCTGTATGGAGCTGGAGCGGGAGATACAAATTTTCTGCCTCTCTAGCTGGGCGCATCACCGCTCCCTCCTCCCTCCTCCCGAGCTGGCCAAAAGTTTAAAAAAAAAACCAAGACACACACACACAGCTTCCCTCCCACAGCTCCTTCCCTGCTCCCCTCCACTCACACACACACAGGTACTCACACACACACAGGCACTCACACACACAGGCAAATACACACGGGGGGTGAATCGGAGCAAGGGGGGAAATCAGAACGGGGATCAGAGGGGGATCAGAGCAGGGGGGAAATTGGAACGGGGATCGGAGCAGAGGGGTGAAATCGGAACTGGGGGGGGATCAGAGCAGAGGGGGAACTCAAGGGATTGTCTCCCTTGCGTGTCACGTGACGCGACACTCACCGAAACCACAAGCTCCTTGTAGCTCCGGCTGGCTGACGCATCACAGCACGCAGTCAGCTACGCCGGAAGGAGCCAGAGGGACCTCCAGAACGGAGGCAAGCAGCTGGTGGCCTGCGGCCGCGCGGGACCAAAGCCTTATACATCTGCTTTTTCAACTCCTACTTCTCATATCCTCCAAGGCTGCTGTCTCCTATGGTGGTCTCTCTTTCACGCTCTGTGCTCAATGGCGGGATGGAGGGGTAGGCCTCCTCCTCTCCTCCCGTTGCCAATATCAGTTTTAGCCTATGCATTCATCTGCTTCTTTCTCTTTCTTTGAGGTTCATGCTGTCCAGCTCTTCTATCCTGTCTCTCTGTGTGTGTCAGCCATCTACAGACCGCCAACCTCTATAGCCTCTATCTTCTCCTTTCTCTCTGACTTTGAATCCTGGCTTTCCTTCTCTCTCTCCTCTGCTTCTCCTATCCTGTTACTGGGGGGCTTCAACTATCATATTGATGAACCCCCAGTCTCCTGGGGATCTCAGCTTCTCCCATTAACCACCTCCTTTGGTGGACCAATTCCAGCATCCACAAGGATGGTCACTATCTACACCTTTCCATTAATAAAAATTGTTCCTTTTCTGATTTCACTGTCTCCCCATTTCCGCTATCTGAACATCACCTCCTATCATTCACCACCACTCATTCCCCTCACCACCTCCTACCTCGTCTACTCTTGATACCTTCGCTCCATTGACCCCTCTGCTCTGGCATCTACCCTGAACACTAACCTACCCTCTCTCTCCTTCTGAAACTGACAGTTTTGTCAACTCTTATAACTCTATGCTCTCCTCCTGTCAATCTATATGCCCCTTTTGAGCTCTGGCACACCCATCCCATTAACACACGACCTTGACTAAATAAACAAACACGCTTCCTTTGCATCTGCACTTGCCTTTGGAAGAAATCTCCTCTCCTGTATCCTCTCATGTTTTATCTCTCCTCTCTCTAAGGCCAAACAATACTATTTTTCTTCACTCATCAACACGCACAAATCCAATCCATGTTGACTCCCTCTTCCAATCCTTCTTTAACTTCTCCACAAGCCTTTGCTAACTACTTTAAAGGCAAAGTGGATGCTATCCACAAGCAGATTCCCTCGGTACCCTCCCCCTCTTCTCTGCTTCTACCTAAATCTCCTTCCACTTTTGACTCCTTTTCTCCTATTCCAGAGCTGGAAGTTTTTAAGCTGATTGTCTCTTCTCCCTCTACCACATTGCCTCTCAATCCCATCCCCCTCACACCTTATCAGAGCTCTTACCTCTATCTTATTCCCCAATCTCACCCATATCTTCAATTCCTCCCAGTCCTGGCATTTTCTTCATCTAAGCATGCAGTGGTCATCTATTCTCAAAAAGACCTTAGATCCTACGTGCCTTATTACTACCAACCTGTACACACAATGTGAACCATGCCCTACTGATCTGGATATTTAGTGCTTTCATAGAAACATGCTCAGTCTGTGTGAAATGGGGCAGGGGTGTGCAAAGTGGGGGGGCGCGAGATTTTTGGGGGGGCGTGGCAGTTACACATACCCCGTGCTTCCCCAAAGGCATTTAAAATAAATGCCGGGGATCGCGTGAGGCCTCTGTAACTTTTCACTTACCTGGAGTTCCAGCGATGCATCTCCATGGCAACCAGCATCAAATTACACCGCGGGGTCATTTGACCCCGGAGCCGTTCGGGGGGGGGGGTGCGAGCCGGAGGAGAGAGGAGACAGGAGGGCGCATGAGAGAAACTTTGCACACCCCTGGACTAGGGTATCATTGTCCAATGTCCAGTAACCCCCAACCAGGGAGAACCTTAGGAAATAGAAACAAAAAGGAACAGAGAAGCACAGTCTGTATAAATAAGTGTATTCGACACCAAAGTAAAACAATCCCTTGCTCACTTACATATGAGTAAGGCTGAGTCCATAGAAGGACAGTCAGTGCTGAGCCATGTGGATGCTCTGCGATCAGCCCAGTCATCCTCAATGAGGATGCCTTGAGAGGGGGCTCCGGGGTGCGTCCGCAGACGTGCTGAGGCGCAGGGATTTTCAGCCGACAGCAGAACCTGTTTCTGAGCGCACTGTCGGCTGAAAACCTCCAATCAGAGCGAAACAGCGTCAACGTCACGGCGCCGTGACGTTATCGGCGGTGCTTCGTGGGCTATTGGCCCAATGACGTCAGTGCCCCAGCTCTCCCCATCTCCCAATCGCACACGCTGGCTCGTCTGCTAGTTCATGCAATTGATACCTGATTGAGCAGAAGTGCCTCAGCGTCAGCACGGAGTTGCGCGGCTCCCCCCCCTTTATGGACGCAGCCTAAAACGCAACGGATGCAGTAGAGCGCGGGTATAGGAATCACGGGGTAGGGTGTTGTCTCGGTGTGCTGGAGGACCTCGATCCTCTGCTTCACCGTAGCTGGCGGCCTGCACCGGATCTGGAAGTTCAGACATCTCGCGAGAGTTCTCCTCCATCACTTCCACATTGCGTGCGGAGTATCTCCCCGCTGTCAGGATTCCTTATCCTCCTTCGCATCTGGCATATGCCATTGAATTGGGCGGCCTTTCTGCTCTGAGGGTTCAAGCTCTGCGCTCCGTGTTTGTGACGACTCGGGAGTCTCCCTTCCTGGTCCCTCTCTCCCATCTCCTGTCACCCTTCCTACCCCTTCCCAAGCCTCTCCTGTACCTTCCACCTCTCCCCCGTTGCCACAGCGAGTATCCCGCAGACCCCGCATGCCCACGCAGTCCCTGAGCCCCTGTTATGATCCCCCCTGTGTCTCCTCTCCTGCCATACCCGCATCACCTGCTCCCGTGGTGTCATCCGTTCCGTCTATTCCCTCCCGCGCTGTACCTCCGGCACGGTGCTCCGCGCGCCTGGTGATGTGTCCTGCTCGTGCGCTCCCGCAGCCCATGGGGAGCGCGCCCACGTTCCCCTCCGATGACGCGCCCGGTCCCTCCACACTGCCGTTGCTGGCCATTGCTCGGGCACACGCTGCGCAAGCTTACCCCACCTCTTGGCTGCCTCCCTCTCCTGCGGCCTTCCCATGCTCCGCTCCTATCTTGCAGCAAGTGCGCGTGCATTCCCAGCTTACAGGGGGCGCGCGCATTGACTCCTTTTGTCCCGCTCCTCCTGTCCCCGCATCTCAGGCTTTACAAACCATTCCGCTTGCTTCTCCTTCTGTCGCCTCTTCTTCTCCCTCTGACCTATCTCTGCCTTCTCCCACTTCTCTCTCTACTCCTCCCCTCTCTGTCATTGGTTCTTCCTCCTTTATAACCCCTCTCTGTCCACTTCTTCCTCGCTCTGCATAGTTCCTGTTTCCCTGTGTGTACCTGTTCTATGCTGTGCTCCCTCTGTGCTCCTGTGAATACCTGCTCCCGTGTTACTTTGGATTTCCCTGGCTTTGACTCCCTGTTCTCCCTGGACTACTCTGCTCTCTGGTAACCACTTGAACCATGCTACGCATACGACTACGCTGACCTCTGGCTTCCTAGGACCTGGCTTGCTCTCTGACGACTCTACTCTCTGGATCCCCTGAACAATGGCTAACGGACACGACTACTCTCACGGGCACCCCCAAGCGTTGCAGGTATTACTAACACTCTTCCAACAGGCCCAGCAACGCTGTACCACACTCCGGGCTTGCTCCCACTGCTGTGGGTTTGTGGTATCATACCGTTCCCACCTCAGTACTGGGGTCTAGCTTGGTCTGCGGGCATACAGGCATGACAGTGTTCTGTTAGCAACCACTAACCCTACGCGTTTGTCAGGGCTTCGTCAGGGGACACCCCTAACCGGGACACCCCTAACCGGGACAACACCCTACTGCCGGGATTCCTATTCTCACGCTCTACCGCCCCCGTTGAGTCTTACTCACGTGTAAGTGAGCAGAGATTGTTTTATTTTAGTGTCGAATACACTTATGTATACAGACAGTGCTTGTCTGTTCCTTTTTGTTTCTATTACATACTGCCTCCAAACTTCTAGAATGGCTCGTGTTCTCCCATATCATCAACTTTCTTAACTCCCATGCCCTCTTTGACCCTTTACAATGTGGGTTTCATACAGCTCACTCTACAGAGACTGTGCTCACTAAAGAAGCCAATGATCTACGTGAAACCAAATCCAATGGTCATTGTTCCCTAGTAATCTTCCTCAATTTCTCTACTGCTGTTCATACTATTGTTTACCCTCTTCTCCTTCATATTCTTGTCCTCCTTTCACCTCAACTGCTCTCTCTCGCCTTAAACCTTATTTCCTCACTACTCCATACCTTTGGAACTCCTCACACTCGGTGTACGCCAAGCACCTTCTCTCACTACATTTAAGACTAACCTTAAAACTCATCTCTTAAATTAAGCATTTCATTAGCCTAGACTCATGGATACTGCAACACACCCACAATCACTCCTACCAATGACTGACATCTACTGCATGTATTTCCTCACCTACTGTCTCCATTAAGTCTCCCATTATACCACTTAGATTGTAAGCTTTCCGAGGCAGGGATTTCCTTTACTATTGTTTTATCTTATTTGTTGCACTTATTGTATTATAATTCCCTGTACTGTATTGTCTCACTTGTAAAGTCCTAAGAACACCTGCAAGCACTATATAAAGATAAACGTACATATAATCCAAGCGATCAAATATTTCGACCATGTTTTGTAGGTCTTTTTTCAGGGATTTGTTCATGTATGGGTAATTGACTTTGTATAAAAAAACAATTGTTTTTTTTTTTTTTGTCATTTTGACTCTAAGATATGTTATGGATTTCTTGTGCCAACTGTAGTTAACCAAACTAATATCTATGCACTTTATCTCTGAGGGAAGATTCAAAGGTTAGGTATAGCTGTCAAGTGCTTGGTTATTGTAGCTATGAGGTAATCATCAAATAAACTGATTTTATATTCTTGTTCACCTAATCTTATCCCAGTAATGTTTGGATCTCCACGTATCATGATGGTTAAGGGCGCTATTGATAATGCAAACAGTAGAGGTGACAGGGTGCACCCTTGTCTTGTGCAATTTTTTATTAATTTTAATTTTGATTTGTATGTATGATTGTTTTTTTGCGTTCCTATTCTGTAAGTGTATTTTTTAATAAATTATATAATTCAAGCATTGTGTAAACATTTGACTGTTAAGCTGAAAATATTGTAGCAAAGTTGTGAAACACTACTTTAAACTGTTTATGCTACAATTAATAAAGAAAGAATTTGAAAAAAAGTTGATCCCTCCAAAATCAACACTGAAAAGCGTAGCAAATTACTTGTCTTACTCTACATTAAATAAGAAAATTAGAAATAGGTTATCAAAACAATTTTAATTGTAATAATAGCCACGGTGTCAGGGAGACTCTTGTGGTTGCTATTTTCCCCCACTTTAAGTGAGCGTAGTGACATAATCAGAATGTGAGTAAGGCTGCGGACCGCGCTCATGTTTGAGAGCGGTGACGTTACCAGCTCTCCAAGCATGAGCGCTTGGCTGTCCTAGCTATATCGCAAGCGTGCGCGGGGGATCATTGCAGGGAAGCTGAGCGCGCTCGAAAGTCAGTTTTTTTTGTTTATCTAAGCGCCGAACGTGGGTGAGCGTGTGTGCCCGCACATGACCAAACACGCACAGCGTGAGTGTGGATGTGACGATCCACATTGACTAAGGTAAGCGCGCTCAGCGCCAGCGGGGACTCAGCCTAAAGCTTCATCTGATTCTACACGGCAATGTTGTTCTATTCTCTATGTAATTTGTTTATCCTTTTGTTTAAAGTACAGTACTAATTAAGATCTTCTAGGTGGATTCACACATGCTCATCAACTTTGAGCAAGATTGCAAAATGTGCAAAACGCTCTAATTACAAGATTGTCACATTTGCAAAACTCCTATTATTTGTGTACACTCAGACCTGTATCTCCAAGAGTTTAACAACTGGGGAATGGGATATCTCCAGTAATGAAAACTAATTTAAATTGTCATAAATACCTTTCCAGTGAGAGCAATATGCAAGTAAAATTGCATTACTTATTTACTTGTTACCATGCATCTATCAGTAAAAAGAATCTGAAAAAAACAACACACTTTTGGTATAAAATGTTGTGGCGAAGGAAAACAAAATGTATAGAAAAAAAATATCATGTACTCTGAGACATGAAATAAGTAAAACAAAAATATTAATGTCATGAGAAGATTTTGTTACACACATGGTAATTACATTTGGTTTATGGTACAGCCCACCATTCGACATATTTTGCCGTTTCAGTAAAGAAAAAACACTCACGTACATAACATTTGTAGACTTCTAGCAGTTGTTTCGTAATTTAAAATGTTTAAGCTTTTCAAATTTAGACCTAAGAAAGCTCAATAATAATTAGCACGGATCATTACATGCATAATTCTTTTGTTTGGGGCTAATAGGGGACTGATGTCTAACTGAAAAAATAATGTTACATCAGTCCCAAAGTTGCAAAAACTACAACTAACTTACAGTATATGGTATTAAAGCTGCAGTTCAAGCTGCTGTTTTTAAAAAAAATATATATATTTTTTCCCCATTCAATATGTGCATCAATACAATCTGCACACTGACAAGTGATTAGCTAAGCTCCAGATCGCTTGCTCCGGGTTATTTAATTCAGTTCTTGCACAGCATTGTGGGCAATGTAGTCCTGGAATATGATTGACTGGGCAGTTACTAGATACAATTGGTGCACTGCTAGAGAGAGGGCGGAGCTCAAGAGCCAGAATCTATCAGAAGGGGAAGGGGGCTGTGACTTTGGAAATGCTTCCTACATTAGAAACATTAAAAATGTATTTAAAACATTTTTTTTATAATGCTACAAGTATTTTCTCATAGTACAGAACTGATTTATTAAAAAAAAAAAAACACATGTAGGATTTTGCTTGAACTGCTGCTTTAAAGCAGCAATACTACTTCCCACCTTTTTTTTCTTACTTTTTTCTTATTTGTATATGTAAAGCATGTGACAGTGTATATTTCTACATTCGTACCTAAGCTGGCAATCGTTTGGTGCTCCTGTTATAGAGCTGTAAAAGTCCTAATTGTGTGCCTAACATAATGACCGCCTTTCAGTTTCAATCAATCCTTCAGTCAGTGTAACTAAGCAGCTACAATTTATCCTGATATTACTAAGGTAACATTATCCATTGTTACAATTTGCAGCTCAAACTTCTGGGAACATTTGCAACACCTTATCACAAACAGGAAAGTGTTGTAAATATTTTGCACTGCAGCGAGGTGGCTACAATCTGCTATAGAAATCAAAGGATGCTTTAAAAACTCATTAAAAAGGGGGGCGTGGCCAGGGGTCTGAGCGTGCTAGTCGCAGCTTGCTCTGCTCCTAAGGAAACCGACACCTATACCCGATCAAACCCGAAGATCGGGAGGCAAAACACCCCAAAACACACTTGCCACGGTGTGGCACAAGTTACAACACCTTTGGGCTCTCCCCAGCGTAATTGGAACTGGCCCCGCGGCTGCCAAATCGATCGCAGGTTCCCCCTCTGCCTCCAAGCTGATCCCAAGATGGCCGCCGGGACCGGGAGGCTGCATTAGAAACAGCCGATTCCGGACTCACGGAAGGAGGTAAGGGGTGTCCCTGCGCTTCACCGAGCTAGGCGGAGGTGCGCCGTTGCAGTCGGGGGGTCGCCGCTCGCCCCCCCCTCACATAACCCTCTCTAATAAACTTATCCCCACACGCCCGTGCCCTGCCGGAGTAGCAAGATGGCGCCGGCTAAAGTGTGAGGCGCCGACAGCTGCCAATCGGAGGCGCGGCGGAACCGGAGTGGGTGCCTTCCCTTGTGGCTCCAGGGCCCTGTGAGCTCCGTGGGAGGAAGGGGGGGGACGATCCACCCAGAGGGGGGAAGACTTACCACTCAGCGCGGCCCTGTTTGAGTGGTGGCCGGCGGCCATCTTGGTTCACCCATCTGGCACATCACTGCTGGGAGTAGCCGGCGGCCATCTTGGTTCACCCATCTGGCACATCAGTGCTGGGAGTAGCTGGCGGCCATCTTGGTCCACCCAACCAACACAGACACTGTTAAGAGATGGTTGGCGGCCACCTTGCTCCTCCCAAACAGCACAAACTGCATTTAAGTAAATAAAAGATAAAGTGACACTGAAAATAAAGAGCTGGAAGAAAGTGTTAATGAAAATTCACCCACTCTCCCTCCCCTACAAACCATTTTCACTGGGAGTCCCAACATCCTCCATTAACTTTCCACTGGGCCCAGTACAGTCTCTAAAATCGGCCCAGATGAGAAGGGGGAGAGCAAAATCACATGGAACAAAGGCTCAATTAAAAGCAAGCATGGAACCGCTTCCAATGTTTGTGTGATCAGGTCTCCATAGGAATGAGGGGGCTTATTCCAATTTAACTTTTCTCTTTTTTTTTTTTTTTTTTTTGTGCTACATCACCTAAATATATTCAGCTCTATTCAAAGTCAAAAAACTTACCAAGAAAAAACAACAAACATGCCATCCACTAAACAAAAAAAACCGGTGGCCAGACGTGAGGCATCCCTTTTCTTCAAAAAACAAAATACCAAAGATCAAGAAGCGTCTACCGCAGGCGGAGACGCAGATTCAGATCTAGACTCTGGAGAAGAGACGGACGCTCCACTTACCCGCAAAGAAATGATGGGGTTTGTACAAGAACTAAAAAGCTCTTTCCACTCTGAGATGCAGAGCTTCCGCCGCAGCATCAGAGAGGAGATTGCGTCCATAGGTGACCGCATTGTGGACTTGGAGGAGAAAGTGGATAACACCGCCATTGCACAGGAGACCCAAATGCGAGACATCGAGGAATTAAAAACTCAAGTCAAAACTATCTTCGAAAAACTGGAAGATACGGAGAACCGGTCAAGACGCAATAACCTGCGGATCAGAGGTATCCCGGAAGAAGTGGACAATGCCCAATTGGATGCTTATCTCACTCGGCTTTTCATGTCCCTGTTACCCGAAACATCGGATGAAAAACTTCAGATGGACAGAGCCCATAGGCTTCCTAGGCCGAAAGGCCTAGACCCAGCAAAGCCACGAGATGTGATCACTCGCCTACACTATTTCCGTATTAAAGAAGAAATACTGAGAGCCGCTAGAACCACCCCAAAGATAGAGCAGGATAATGTTCCACTCCTCATCTTCCCGGACTTGGCTCAAACCACGCTGAATAAACGGAGAATGTTCACGCAGATCACCAACTCACTGCGGAACAATAAAATCCGCTATCGCTGGGGTTTCCCGTGCAAAATTTTGTTCACTCATCAAGAGACGATGTACATCCTACTCTCACCTGAAGAAGGTGAGGAAAAACTACGATCATTGGGCTTACTCGAACCAGAGGATCCGGAGGCCTCTCAAAAGCCTCGTCATTCACCTAAGGCACAACGCCAGGCATGGGTGAAAACACCAACCTCTGGGCGAGCAAAGACCCAACCCACTTGAAGAACTAGAGCTGGATACTTATTTAACACCCATTTAAGATGGCAGACAAGCCACAACGTGGTCTGGACTTAAGGTACTCACCGAGACGTGGCCCACTCCAGTAACCCACCTAAAATCTAACCAACATTTGAGGTACCTGGAACACATCGACCAACTCGGTCAAGCCACAATGACCATGACAAGTCCCAAAATCTAGGTTATTTCCTTGTTCATAGTGAAACTATTCTCCCAAGTTACCCACAAGTTCGAATCATTCAAAGTTGGACAATCAGTTTGAACTAACCCGAACACTTAAAAGGACTGACATACAATGTTTGTTTGGAACTGTTTTCTAGACAAAATTGTATTTGTAATATAAGTTTATATGTTGTCTATAATAGAATTGGTCTCCAAAAGTTCAGCTACCAATTCTCTATTACAGGTTAAAATATTAAAGGTTACGTTTTAGGTAATTTTTCCATGTTCTTTATCCCTCTCCCCCTGTAAAATACGAATGCAGAGTCTGCCAAACTATAGTTGCCAGTCAACCCTACTCAATGCCTTTAAAATTGAGAAAAGACATGTTGCTGTAAACAGTTATAACGTTTAATGCCCCCCATTCTTGCTTTTACTTCCCTGATGTGTAAGATCACACACACAACCCACCCCGTACTCTATGGGGTGATTTTGTTTTCCCTTTTCGAAAGTTTAGCTCCTAAACAACGGAGCACTGCGACGTCAAGCCGCTGGGCCACTGCCCGCCCCCCTCACGTTCATTTAACCTGTGAGTGCGAGAGACTTGCACCACAGGTCCTACCATGGCTGGTCCCCCCAAACAATGTTTGGAAGCCGGGGTCCTCGGTTTACCCCTCCCCTCCCTCTCTATCCCTCCCCTCCTCCAAGTTTTGCAAGCATTTGCCACTACCATGTAATAATATGTATATCTCTCGTTGTATATGTTCCCATACCAGATTGTTTCCAAAGACGGATGTACCGACTCTTCAGCTGTATGTAAGTTATCACTCTGTTCATTTGTATTATAGAACCTTGAACCACTACCATGCCGATTAATATAATATCCCAAAACACCAAGGGCTTAAACACCCCCCGAAAGAGACGTATTGCTCTCTCGGAAGCCAAAAGACTGGCAGGAGATATAATCTTGCTACAAGAAACTCATTTGAAAAAAGAGGGTCAGTCGCTGCTGTTCAGCAATGACTACCCCCTAATCTACCACTCATCAGCTCCCACGAAAAAAAATGGCGTAGCAACACTTTTCCATAAAAATTTAAACTTCAAAGTAGACAAAATTAAAAATGATCACGCTGGGAGAATTCTAATTATTACAGGGTCACTGGACTCCACTGATATAACAATAGTCAACACCTATGCCCCCAATGAAAATCAAGAGTCCTTTTTCCAGGAACTAACAAATTTAATTCTCTCTGTCCAGAAAGGTCTTTTAATTTTAGCAGGAGATCTAAACGCAATTATGGACCCAAATCTAGATAAATCTCCCAGTCCCCCCCCGCCACAAAAAATAGCCCCCCCCACTCGGGGACTTGTATCTATGACCAAGGATCTATTGTTGGTAGACTCCTGGAGATTAGTCAATAGCAATGTAAAGGATTTCTCCTTTTTCTCTCACCCCCATAATAGCTATTCTCGAATTGACTATATCCTAATAGACCAACAAATTAGCAATAATATTTCCTCAGCAGTAATTGCCCCCTCTGCTTGGTCAGACCACTCTACGCTTATAACCAAATTGGCTGGCCTCACGTCCAAAAATAAAACAAGGTCGTGGTCCCTTAATGAATCCCTACTACTGAACCCACAAAATCTCCAACTAATAGAAAAAGAACTGGCCCAATACTTTGAATTAAACAATACCCCAGAGGTTTCCTCTTTTACCCTTTGGGAGGCCCACAAATCAGTGATAAGAGGCAAACTGATTGCCCTGGCTTCTCAGAAAAAAAAAGAAAAAACAAAACAAATTGAAACACTAACACAAAAATTATCAGAACTAGAATCTACCCACAAGTCAAATCCATCTCGGAAAAATTATAGGCAGATAATCTCAGTGAGGGGCGAACTAAACCTTTTGTTAGTGTCAAACGCAGAAAGAGCTATAAGATGGAGCCAACAGAAGTACTATGAAAAAAGTAATAAAGCAGATAGAATGTTGGCACGCAAATTAAAGCAAAAACAAGCTAAGGCTAAAATTCACAACATCTACACTAAAAATGGCTCAGTATCTCACAACCCCAAAATCATAAGCGATGCATTTAGGGACTACTACACATCCCTTTACAATCTACCAGGCCCAGTGGGAGACTCGGCTAAAGAGAAAAGAGCAATAAAAATTCGAAATTATCTAGCAAAATGCCGACTCCCTACTCTAGACCCAAACGACATCACAAACCTTGAAAAAACTATAGAGCCCCTGGAAATTATGGAAGCAATAAAATCCCTGAAAATTGGGAAGGCCCCTGGTCCGGATGGATTCTCTAATCTTTATTACAAGAAATATTCCACAACTCTCCTCCCATTTCTTACCAAAGTCTTCAATGAGATGACACTAGGCGCTCCCCCTCCTAGAGACATGCTTCAAGCTACCATAGTGGTAATCCCCAAAGAGGGGAAAGATCCCCTACTGTGCTCTAGCTACAGACCTATTTCGCTATTAAATACAGATTTAAAACTATACGCAAAGATTCTGGCCAATAGATTAAATAGTATCCTCCCTAAATTGATTCATCCGGACCAGGTGGGGTTTGTCCTGGGCAGACAAGCCCTTGATAACACAAGGAGGACAGTGAATCTAATACACGTAGCAAATCTCACGAAGTGCCCATCTCTATTACTTTCTTTAGACGCTGAAAAAGCGTTCGATCGATTAGATTGGCAGTTTATGTCAGCTACGCTTTCGCAGATGGGATTCACAGCCAAAATTTTAAATAGTATAAACACACTATACTCCACACCAACGGCCACTGTAAGGACGAACAGCTCTCTGTCTGACCCCTTTCCAATATTAAATGGAACCAGGCAGGGTTGTCCGCTCTCACCTTTATTGTTTGCCTTAGCCATAGAACCATTAGCATGCCAGATAAGGATGAACCCCAATATTGCGGGTATTTCTGTTGGCCAGGAAGAATTCAAAATAGCTCTTTTTGCGGACGATATTCTATTGACACTTTCAAAACCCCTCACATCCCTCCCTAACCTTTTCCATGTATTATCAGAATTCGGCTCACTTTCAGGTTATAAAATTAATCATTCCAAATCCATGGCCCTTAGTTTAAACCTCCCTAAAGAATTAGTAAAATTACTCCAACTAAATTTTGACTTTAAATGGAATGCGAACCATATTAAATATCTAGGGGTGCAACTAACAAAACATTATTCGACCCTATACAACGCAAATTTTAAACCCTTTTTTGAGCAGATAGTCAAGGACTTAGCCAATTGGAACCCATATATAATATCCTGGTTTGGGAGAAACCATTAACATGAACATTTTACCTCGACTCCTCTACCTCTTCCAAACCCTCCCGGTTAAAATCTGTCAGAAAGATCTAAACAATATTCAGAAGAAAATTTTGAAATTTGTCTGGCAAAACAGGCGACCTAGAGTCCGCAAAGATATTCTTTATAAGTCCAAATTAGAAGGAGGCTTAGCTCTTCCGAACTTACAAAACTACTATAGAGCAGCTCAATTAGGGCAACTTGTTAGCTGGCATTCAAACACAACCGAAAGGAGGTGGGTCGAGATAGAGGATTTGATCTGTTCCCCATGCAAAATAAAAAATCTTCTCTGGCTCAACAAAAAGTCTAGACCACCCGAGAGTCTCAAGAACCCGGTGATATCCTTTGCCTGTAATCTTTGGGACTCCCTCAAATCCAAGTTTCAACTAACTGGTTCCCCTTCCCTCATGCAACCCCTATTCTCTGACCCCTCCCTTCCTTTTTACACAGAAAACCCACTCTCCCATACCTGGGTTCAAAAAGGACTCACGAGAGTCAAGGATATTCTCACTCAAGGGAAAGTCCCCCCATTCGCTTCTTTACAAACGAATTATGACATCCCCACGGCCGACTTTTTCAGATTTCTCCAGGTTAGGCATTATATCCAATCAGTCTACAAATCAGGTCAACCCCAGGCTTTGACTTTATTTGAAGACTGGTGTCTACACCAGCCCCATATGAAGGGCATTACCTCCAGAGTATATCAAAGTTTATCCTCTATCAAGAGCAACCAAACCCCCGATAACTATATGGTATCCTGGGAAAAAGATCTTAATGTCTGTATAGATCTCGATATTTGGAAAGACATCTGGGAAGCTGCCTCCAAAAATTCATCGTGCGTTGTAATAAAAGAGAATATTTACAAGTTAATATACAGATGGTACATGACTCCTGCCAGACTGCACTCTTTTCTCCCAGGGGTCTCCCCACTATGCTGGCGTGGTTGTGGCGAAGTTGGGGATATTCTGCATATATTCTGGTCATG